>NW_018221730.1:0-1431 GCF_001263595.1 Phalaenopsis equestris
AAAAAAAAAAAAAAAAAAAAAAAAAAACATTTTTTGCAGGTAGGTTGGCTGGGCTGATCCTGACCAAACTGGCTCACAAGCCAAAATGAAATATGAGCCGACTCGTTTAAAATTCGAGCAGGCTCGAAAATCAGAGCAATTTATCCAGGATTAGATCGAAATTGAATCAGCTCGACATTGCATTGTCCACACTCACCCCCGCCCCCCCCCACACACACACTCACACACGCGCCACCAACAAATTTCATCATTCAACACAAATTTCAAAGCATAACACGGATCTCGAGATGATATTTTAGGCAAAAAACATTCAATTTTTGATAAAAACTTATCTTGACCTTCGATTTTAGCAAACTTATAATTAAACTGACTAGCTCAATGTGATGGACCTAATGATATCATAGTTAGCCCAATTCGAGTCAAATCAAACTCAGATCAGCAATTGTACCACACTTATAAGATTTTCGGACGCATTCGGGAGGTCAAAGGAAGGTCGAATCTAGCAAGTTCACACTCGAATCGAGCGTCTTGACAAGACAAATCCAACGAGCCCAAGATCACTCAATTCCAACATCATTAAGGCATCCAAATGTTCATTAAACGCTATCTGATTGAAAGAAGCTCTCGGGACTCTCCGATCAAAATGTTTCATATTCTTGTATTAATTGCACATAAAAACACTATAAATAAAACCCCACCCCTCTCATGAGAAGAATCTTAAGCTTAGAGAGAGTCTGAGACAATGAGGAGGAGCTGAAGCTTAGTATCATTGTCGACCACCATCGACCGCAACCGACCATCATCGACCTCGGCTGTCCTCCATCATCAACCGCCGTTAACCACTGCCCACTTCCGTCAACCATCACTTACCGCTGTGGCCTGTCGTTGCCGACCATCGCATACTGTCATCACCCACCTCCTACTGTCTTCGACCACCATCTACCAATGTCGACCACCGCCTACTGTCATCAACCATCACCGAATTTCGTCGACCACCGCCTACTGTTATCAACCACAGGCGACCTCATTTTGCTGATCTCCGTTGACCTCCGCTAATCATCGTCGACTATCACTAACCACCAACCAGTTATAATCTAAAAAATATAATTACTCTTTTCAGTCTGTTAAACAAGAGATTTCTATAATCATCAATCAATAGTGAATTTTTGCAATTATGCTAGGCCCCGTTGTTTTTCCATTTAAGGATTTTTCACGTAAAAACTTAAGAAGTCATCACTGCTTGTTTCTCTTTCATCTGTGTGAGTGTTTGATTCTCGTACAACACCAAAACGATAATTCATTATTCTACCGCTGTGAATTTTCTAGCATGCATCAATATATATATATTTTCATAACGAGTAAAGTGTCAAAATGGTTCCCAAACTTATTGAAGGGTGATTTAGTCGCAAAGTTTAGAAAAATATCAATTTA
>NW_018221731.1:0-815 GCF_001263595.1 Phalaenopsis equestris
GCTCTCTCACCCTCTCTCTCTCCCTTGCTTTTATTTTATCTCTTGCTCTTTTCTCTCATTCTTTGTCACTTACTCTCTATCAAGTTCACTTCTTGCTCTATCTCTCTCTCCCCTCTCCCACCCACTCTCTCTTTCTCTATCTCTCTATCCTTACCCCACACTAACTCCATACACACGTCCAAAACCTCTCAAGAATTATCTTTAATCATTCTTCTCTTTCTTCCCCTCCAACCCTTTCTTTAACTCTCTCTCTTTTTGCTTCTTGTCTTTACCCATTCGTCTGTATCTGCCTCTCTTCTTTATTTTAACTCTCTCTCCCACTCCCTCTCTTGTTCACTGTAACCCTCCCTCCCTTATATCCATCATTCTCTCACCTTTCTTTCTTAGTTACTTTATCTCTCTTTTTTCTCTCTCAAACCTCTTTTTTTTCTCCCTCTCACTATCTCTCTCTCTTTCTTGCTCTATCCCTCTCTCTATCTCCATACATCTCCCTTTCTCTTTTCCTACTATCTCTTCTTTCCTCTCTCACTCTCTCTCCTTATCTTCATCTCTCTCTCACTATCTTCAATGCTCTCTCTCCCTCCCTCTCTCTTACTCTCTCTTTCTCTATCTACATCTCTTGATAGGAAGCGTTATCATTTCCCCCTGCACTGTCTCTCACTCATCTATATCTTTCTCACTTCCTCGCTTCTCTTTACACATCTCTTGGTTACAAGCGTTATCTTGTCCCCTTGCACTCTCTCTCAATCATTTTATATCTATCTCAATTCCTTGCTCTCTCTCTCTCTCTCTCTCTCTCACACACACACACACAC
>NW_018221731.1:1223-2512 GCF_001263595.1 Phalaenopsis equestris
TCTCTCTCTCCTTCTCCCTCTCTCTCTCTTTCTTTTCATGCACCCTCAACCTTGTTCTCACCTTCTCTCCACTATTTCTATAAACTTCTCTACTTTCTTTCCCTCTCTCTCTTTCTCTCTCTTAATATCTTTTTATCTCTCTCCCTCCCAATACTATTTTTGCTCGATTTCTCTTATTCTTTATTCCTCTCTGTTCCAACCTCACTAATTTTCTCCATCCCTATTCTCTCTCTTCTCTATCTCTATTATCTCTCTTGTCCCCTTTCACGCCCTCTCTCTCACTCACTCGATCACTCCCTTTCTCACTATTGCTCGCTCCTGGCTCACTCCCTCTCTTCATCTATGTTTCCTCTATATTCTTGTTTAATTATCTTACAATCTCTCCCATCATAATTTTCTCCCCTCGCTCATCCTTCTCATCCCTCTCTCGCTCCCTCTTACTCTCTCTTCTCTCACTATCTTATTTCTCTCTATCAATCTCTTTATTTTGCTCATATATTTCTGATTCTCACTCTCTCTCTTAGTCTTCCTATCTCTTACTTTCTTAATTTTACCACACCCTCCTTCCAACCATCCCTCCCTTTTTCACCCTCCCACTCTCTCTCTCTCACTAATTATTTCTCTCGCTCACTCTCTCTCCAACTCTATCTCACCTTCTCTCTATTGTTATCACTCATCTCTCTCTCCATATCTCTTTTTTTCTTTCTCACTCTAACATGGACTCTCATATTGCTCTCCCTCTATTTTCTCACTCCCACATTTCTCTCACTCTCTCTACTTTCTCACTCTCTCTTTTCCTTTACTCCTTTATCTCTATCTCTCTTCATCCCTTCTTCTCTCTCTCATTGTATCTTCCTCTCTCTCTTTCTCGCACTTTTCTCATTTTATCTCTCTCTCTTCTCTTTCTAATCTTTGCTTGCTCCCACTCTCTCTTTCATGCTATTTTCTCTCTTTCTATTTTCTCAAGCTCTTCCTCTCGCACATCCTTTCTCTCTCTCCCTTTCTCAAGCTCCCTCTCTCCATTCCTCTCCTTTCTCTCTCTCTTTCTCTCACTCTTATCATTTTATCACTCTCTCTTCTCTTTCTAATCTTTGCTTGCTCCCACTCTCTCTTTCATGCTATTTTCTCTCTTTCTATTTTCTCAATTCTCTCTCTCTCTCTCTCTCTCACGCCCCTCTCTCCCTCCCTCACTTTCACTCTATCCATCTTCTCTCCATAACTCTCTCTTACTTTATCTCTCTCGTACTATATATTGCTTGCACTCTCTCCCTCTGTCTCTCTCCCTCCCT
>NW_018221732.1:0-504 GCF_001263595.1 Phalaenopsis equestris
CATAATCTACTTTTCTTTTTTCCTTTGCTCTTTCTAGGTGTCATGGAAATTCTAGAGAAAATTTGAAAAAATTTGAATAAATCCCAAAAATTCCAAAAATCACAATGTAGAACACTTTAAACTTAAATCCACTAAGTAAGAGTTCTTCACACAAGGGTTTTCTCAAAATCTCTTGCAAAATTCCAAAATTTTTGGATCTAGGCAATGTGAGATAAATCCTTGGTGAAAATAAAAAATTTTTTAACTCAAAGTGTAGCTCTTACCTAGAGAAGATGAAATCCAAAGTTCATTTGCCTTAAAATTGCCTCAAATCCAAGCAAATGCACGCCCTAGGTGCAAAAATCGGAGGTTGAAGGTGACTCAAGGGGTAAAAATGGAGGTTTAAGGTGAAAATCATGAATTTAAGAAGTTAAAGGCTGTTCTCGGGTCGAGGATACCGTCAGCGCTGAAGGCCTAAAATTCATTTTTTAATTTTTTCAATTTTCAATTTCCTTTTAATTTTCT
>NW_018221733.1:0-1682 GCF_001263595.1 Phalaenopsis equestris
TATACTTACGGAGTTATTGAAATTGAAGATCAGAAGACTGGAATTGATTTAAAGTAAATGAACACAGATTAAAACTGTAATTTAAGGGTAAAAGACCAAATTTTAAAGAGGTTTTAATGATCAGTCAACTTGAATAACACCTGAATAGGTCAGGTTGATGCGTTAAACCAAGCATTTTATGGTAGTTATCTTTATTTTTATTATGATTATAGTAGTTTATTATGATTATAGTAGTTTTTCTTTGAAATTATCATTAGTTTGTGCTAGTATTAAGCTATACTACTCTTATTTACCCTTGAATCATCATAAGAATTGGATCCATAGAGAAAAATTGGAACGTATTCGGACAAGAGCGAAACTGTGCAATTTTTGCCTTGGCCGCTGAAGCGCCCTTGGCGCCGCCGACAACCGGTTTTTCTTGAGAGTCTAGGAAAAATAAATACAGAGGCTTGCCAACGGCGCCCTCGACCCTACCGACGGTGGGCCTACCGACGGTGAAACCGGCGAGATGGCGGTTTCTGGAGTTTGAATGGCAGTTTTTGGCGGTTTTTGGGCAAGAGTTACCTTTTTAAACTCCCAAATTTGATTCCTAAGTTCGTATTTCCACTAAAAACTAAGTGAAACTCTACCACACTAAAAACTAAGTGAAACTCCACCAATTTCATTCTTATGGCGTCCAATTCCCCTGATAATCCCAGAATGTGAGTGTTTTATTGGCAAAAGCTTATTAGTGCGGAAGCGCAGCGAATCTTCAACAAGGTACTGACGAAGAAAATATTGATCATGGAACGAGGATTAATAAATCGCGGATTGAATAATCCCTCGACGGCAATTGAAGAGATGATAGTGCAGTGAAGATGGGAAGTGTTGTGCTATACTACCATATGCAAATTTACATGGAATCAACCAATGAATCGTTTATGTGCGAGGTAGATGGATCACTTGCACTCCTGCACGGATCAACAAATTATACATGATCGAGAACGTTCATGTCTGCCTCTATTCCAACTTTGTCCCGATAAGAAACCAGATGAATGAGATTTACTAATATTTAATGGACGAAATGGAAGACTGGGAAATAAGAAAAAATGCGTATGTTTGTTTTCTGCGACACTCCTAAATCCCATTTCAAAACACTGGCATTTCTTCATTTCTGGCAAACTATTACCAACAATGAAGATTGGTAAAGTTTCTAAAGAAAGTGTTATTCTAAATTACTACATCTAAGGGGGACTGACGATCAATATTGGATCAATAATTGTGAAGTCAGTTTTGGGTCTGATCGTTCATGGATCAACTTATGGGCTTGGACACCCTTCCACAATTTTCTAACTTTGCAGTTAGTTCCAAGTGTCCTACAAAAATTGGGAAAAGGTACTTCTACCTTGGAAGTCCTTGGACCCACCTGAGAGATTCCCAGCTTTTGAAGATGAAAATGACATGACTATTATAGTAGATCAAACATCTTAGAATTCACTGCTAGTTCAACCCTTAGTTCTTGACAAGACTCTGGTGCTCCTGCGCAGAATCAAGAAATTTGAGAAGAATGTACAAAATGTCATGAATGCAATTAATAATATCTCTGATTTCTTCGATCATCTAGACTGGAGGATGAAAGAACATTTCGAGCACTCTGGACATTTAGAAGATAGTTTGATACGACTGATGAGGAGGATGAAATT
>NW_018221733.1:1771-2414 GCF_001263595.1 Phalaenopsis equestris
ATCTCAGAG
This sequence comes from Phalaenopsis equestris, assembly GCF_001263595.1. Classification (NCBI taxonomy): domain Eukaryota; kingdom Viridiplantae; phylum Streptophyta; class Magnoliopsida; order Asparagales; family Orchidaceae; genus Phalaenopsis; species Phalaenopsis equestris. Next base: position 1,781 of record NW_018221733.1, read on the forward strand.
GAGAATCTAGTACTAAATCTGATGAATAGTAGATTTATATTGCTACCTATCTCTATGTGTGTAATTTATTTTGAACTTTGCATTTACTTTGCTTTAGAATTATGCTTTTAGATCTTTGTATAGTTGAGACTAAGCATAAGATGTTTTGTTTTCAGTGTTTTGAGTGTTAGTGTTTTGAGTGTTGTGGCTTTGATTGCGACGCTGAATTAATGTATTGAGGTTGAGAAAATACCAAACTTAGGTGTGTTATGTAACGTATATTGTACCCCTTAGAATTTATATATAAATGTGATGTTTTGTGTTGTGAAAATTTATATTTAATCACTTAATTATTTAATCACTTAAAATTATGTCTATAATAATTGAACAGATGTCGTTGAGGATTGAAATTGATCGAAATCTCAAAAATATGGAAATTAAACAAAATCAATAGAGCCCGCCGACGGCGCCCCGACGCTGCCGACGACGGATTTTTCCTGAGAGTTATGTTTAAATTTCAATCGAGCACGCTGACAGCGCCGAACACCCTGCTAACGGTGAGCTCACAAAAAAAACAACTTTAACCGTGATTTTGATCAGTCAACCACCACTATTCATCATCCCCTTCCTCCTAAAAACACAATTTTCGACCTAG
>NW_018221733.1:2810-3013 GCF_001263595.1 Phalaenopsis equestris
TTGACCGAGTTAGTCCCGAGTGGAGGTGGGAAAACTTGTGTTACACCATCAATAAAGCCACTGCAAATATTGTGAAGGAATTCTACGCCAACATATTCTATTCTAAAAATGGAATCGTTCAAGTGCGGGGATTTCTTGTTGAATTTAATGCCGCCTGCATTAACACCTTTTACAAAGTCCCAGACTCTTATAGCTGCCATTAT
>NW_018221733.1:3079-3556 GCF_001263595.1 Phalaenopsis equestris
CGAGAACGGGTAAATTTTTCTGCTTCCATGTTGAATGCCACCTCTAAAGCGTGGCACTATTTTATTTCTTCTGCTCTATTACTGATTTATCACCATAGTGAGGTAATTAAAGATAGAGCTATTCTGAATTTCTGTATTCAGAATAATAGAACTATAAATGTGGGGGGAATAATTTTTAAGAATATATTGACTACGACAAGAAGTGAAACAAGTGGAGGTCTAGGACATCCTGACCTTATTTATGCACTTTGCCAACTTTCTGGAGTGGAAGCTGGAGGAGATGAGGAATGGGTTCACCCTATGAAACCCATTAGTTTAGCCAATTTGAAAACTTATGAATCCCATGAGAAATGGAGAGCTGGAAGTAGGAGTCAAGAACCTTCTACTAGTAGAGATGTCCTCTCTACAAGTTGTGACCTTCCACCTTCTAGTTCCCCTACTTTAACTAATTTGATGAATGAGTTGACCTTGCAGCGG
>NW_018221734.1:0-19927 GCF_001263595.1 Phalaenopsis equestris
CTTGTCGACCTATTTTTTAAGTATATATTTAAGTTCGCTGAGTCTTTTGCTTCTTAGCAGTGACAGTTGTGATAAAGACAAGAAAATTTACAATTTAAAAGATGTTAAATGTATTTATGACTACTAAATGCCCAATAATTAACTATTCTTGGATTTTTGTTTCACCAACCCTATAAATAGAGAAAGTGAGACAAATGACTCATCTTTTATGCATTTCCTTGTACTAACTCATCTTCCTCCTCTATTGTATTTTAACTTTAATTTTATTTTTCTTAAATTCATCTTGTCACAAGAAACACTCCAAACTAATTTTTATAAATTTCTGTCTTTTCTCTTATTTTATATAATTATTTTAAGCCAAATTTTTTATTTTCTTAGAAAATACCTTTTCATGTTTAAATGATTTTTTAAAATTTTCAAAATTTTACAGAGGCCTTAAAAAAGCATTTCCTTCATTTTGGTACAATTTAGTGATTTTTTGAATTAACTTATATTTTTCTAATTTTTGGTATTTTTAATTAATTTAAAGTGAGAAAAAATGTTTAAAAATTTAAAACATGACTTATATTTTTCTTAAGATCTTCTGTCATCATTGAACATACCATACAAAATTTCATATTTTTTAGGCCTTTAATTTTTAATTTTATAATTTTTCTAATTAAAATATTATCAAATCTCTTAGAAAATTAGGGTTTCAAACATAGAGCCCTCTCAACCTAAAAAAATCAGAGGTGGTGTCCCATGTCAATGGGAACAAGCCCTCAAAATTTTAATTAATTTGGATACTTATTTAATTATGTATGATTTAATTACTCTCTAGAGTATTTAATTAACCTAAAATAAAATACGTGAGAAATATTTTTGATTTTTAGTTCTATAACTTCTCGTCTTTTCATTGAGCACATGGGTATTTTTATTTTTTTATGATTTGCTTTCACGAAGATGTGATTTTTAAACTTTCTAAATTTTTTTAAATAAAAAATGCCATATTTTTCTACTTATCCACGTCGGCGCCACGTCCCTTATCGGAGTCGTCGAAGGCTATGCGTCGTGCTGTGATTCGACGCCACCATCCACGTCAGCTACTGATCCACCTAAAAATAACCTATTTTTAGTGCAAACTTCAAGTTCAATTTAAGCAAACTTTTGTTGATATTGCACTTTAAATGAATGTATTTTGTATGTTTTGGTTTCAAATACATGGAATGGACTTTAAGAAAATGAGAACAAAATGGAGCAATAATGAATGTTTTTTATGACATCATAGGGCCACCCTTGGTGCATAATGCCAGTAAACGGGCAAAATGGGTGCAATAGCGCCACAGATTGACGCTATAGCGCCAATAACCAACTCTCTAAAATATTCATTGCCGAAATTTGAAGGAGCGCTTGAAGTGACCCTTGGTGATTTTAAGTTATCTATTAATAGGGCCATATTATGGACGAAAAGAGAGTCTTTTTTGAGTCATTTTGGGGTCACCGTAGAGAGTTTGGTTTGAGTCTAGTGTGTGTGTGTGTCTTTACTTTGTGTAAGAGTTTGGAGATTGGCTTTAAGGAAACTTTAGGATTTGCTTTGGGAGAAGGCATAAAGATAAGTATCTTTTATTTATATTTAAGTGCGCTTTGGGAGAAGACATAAAGATAAGTATCTTTTATTTATATTTAAGTGCAAGACCTGGATTTCAATAAAAATCATGTGTTTTTGTTTTATCTCCATTAATTCTGAGTAGTTCCCTTTATTTCTCTTTGTATATGAGAATTTAAAGATCTCTTTTTATTTTTAAAATATTGTGATGATATTTTCACTTGTTCTTCATTGACTTTGCAAACTGGTCATTTCTATCGTTAAAATCCGCTGAGAAACACAATGACCCGGGAGTGCAATGATTTCACTAACTAGTGAATACCATATTTCATCTTGTGTAGAGACGTTGCGAACACTTGAGGGGAGTGCAAATAAATAGGGAGATAAGTTTTGATGGGTGTAGAATTGATGTTTCTAGGGTGACATACTTGATTCTTTTATCAATTTGGTATAGATTTGGTATAGAGTTTTGATCGAGTAGATCCTATAGAGAGGGCAGTAGATCCTATAGAGAGGGCGCAGTGGGTAATATGGAAGTGAGAGATCACAATCTACTCAGTACTACTACACAAGCTGGTGAGAGACTCTATGTTAGCCATTGTTCTTTGCAAGAACCGAGAGGGAGTAAAAATTATGAATGCTCATATTTGACATAATACAACATTTTATCTTTTTCAACATCAATTCCTACACGGATTAATATCTCATTGCAAGGGGAAAGATCTTTTCATAATATTTCAAACTCTCTTTTAAAGTCTTTTATATTGTGTTACTCATTTAAACTTTATTAGTCTTTTAATCTCTATTTTTATTTTTTGCATTAATTTAGTGTTAAACAGTTACCAATATTTTGAAACTGTTTTCCTAATGTAACATCTGCAATTTAGATAGACGTTTTGTAAGTTGATATTATAGAATTTAGGCTTTCCTCGTGGGATCGATACTAGAGTTTTTAAGAAAAATCTTATATTACTTAAAACAATAAGTATATTTGCATAATTTCTTTAGTGTGAAGTATTATTATTTTTTTATTTATTCACACTAGCCGCTAAATCTAATTTGGGCCAATTTTTTGGCACTCATTTGTAGTTAAAAATAATGCATAGTTGCGAGTGGGGTCAAGTTTTTGGCGTCGTTGCTGCGAGAGCGATAAAAAATTTTATTGACTTAAAAAAGTTTTTATATTTAAACTGTAGATTTATTTTAAGAAAATTTAAACTTAGTTCTAATACTTTTATTTTTTGAAAATCATAAAAAACATAAGAAAAAAATTTGAAAAAAAGCCTAAACATTAAAAAAAATAAAAAAATAGAAAAATCAAAATTTTTTAAGTTCTTTTAATTTAGTTTGAGTTGATTTATTTTCTGAAATTTTATCTTTTGTATGCATAGTTTAGGATCTGAAGGTTTAGTGGCCTATGATTCTAAATTAGAACGAATAATTACAAAAAATTAAAAACAGAAAGGACTTCAAAATTCTTAAGAAATGACAAACATATTACAAAATAATGTTGAGATTCAAAATACTGAAAATGAACATCATAATTTATAAAGACCTTTAAGCGGTTATGCAAACCCTACAACAAATGAAATTCATTTAAGTATTCAAACCCCTATTGTAGCGACTAACTCATTTAAATTTAAACATGCAATTATACAAATGGTACAAAATAATCAGTTTGGGGGAACATCTTCTGAGGATCTAAATTTACATTTAACAAGTATTCTATAACTATGTGCTACATTTAAATATGATGATATATCCAATGATGTTGTTAGACTTAGACTTTTTTCCTTTTTCCTTAAGTGATAAGGCTAAGATATGGTTAAATTCATTAGTACCTGAATCTATTAGAACTTGGGGGAATTTAGCATAAAATTTTTTGGCTAAATACTTTTCTCATTTAAAAACTGCTAAGCTTAGAAATAACATTACTTCTTTTACTCAGTTTGAAGGAGAGTCAATATATGAAGCTTGGAAAAGATTTAAGGAACTCCTTTGAAAGAGACAACATCATTCTCTGTCAGACTGATTAATCAGTCAAACTTTTTTAATGGGTTAGTAAGTTCCCTTAGATCTATCATAGATGTTGTTTCTGGAGGTTCATTAATATCTAAACCATTTGATAAAGCCTATGCTTTATTTAAGGAAATGGCTACAAACAGTTTTTAATGGTCCTCTGAAAGAGTAAATCCTAAGAAAATAGCCAACATTCATGATAATGATGTTATTTCAATGATTGCATCTCAAGTTGCTGCATTATCTAAGAAAATAGATCAAATTGGAATGCAAACACCTCATATGATTGAAGAATATTCATCAGGACAAATGATTGATTCTCAAACTTCATTAGAAACTATAAATTCTATTAATAGACTGAAAAACCCTTATTCTAACTATTACAACCTAGGTTGGAAAAATCATCCTAATTTTTTTAAAGAAATGGCTACAAACAGTTTTTAATGGCCCTCTGAAAGAGTAAATCCTAAGAAAATAACCAACATTCATGATAATGATGTTATTTCTCAAGTTGCTGCATTATCTAAGAAAATATATCAAATTGGAATGAATTTTTCTAAAACACCTTATTTGATTGAAGAAAATTCATTAAGACAAATGATTGATTCTCAAACTTCATTAGAAACTATAAATTCTATTAATAAACTAAAAAGCCCTTATGAAAAACCCTTATTCTAACTATTACAACCTAGGTTGGAAAAATCATCCTAATTTTACCTAGAATAATCTAGAATAACAATTCTAATGGTGAAAGTCAACAATGGGAGAAAAATCAAGTAAACCCATTGGGAAACTAGAACAACCAGGGTAGTAATAACTATAAACCTACTTTTTCTTTTAGATTTAGTAGTAACAAAAAGTTAAAGAGAAGAAGTTTTCTATAAAAGAAGTGGTGTTACAAATGGACAATCAATTACAAAGTCAAAGTGCTGCTATTCAAAACATTGAGAATCAATTGGGACAAATTGCTAATGCTCTTAGTAATAGGTCTCAAGGAACACTTTCTAGTAATGTTGAGATCAATCCTAAAGATAAAAGTAAATAACAAGAACAAGTTAAAGCTGTCTAACTAAGGAGTGAAAAGGAATTAAAAGTTGGAGTTCAAAAGGAGATTGAAGTTGAGAGAGAAATTATTGAAACTATAAAATCGGAGAAAACTATTCCTAAGAAAATAGAATCTTCTGTCTCTCTAACTAAAATTAATTTAGAAAAACCACCACCTCTTTTTCCTTAAAGACTTAAGCAACAAAAGTTAGATAAAAAAATTTTAAGATTTTTTTGAGCTATTTAAGAAACTTAAAATTAATATCCCATTTACAGAAGCTTTGGAACAGATGTCAAGTTGTGCCAAATTTATGAAAGAAATTTTAGATAAAAAAAGGAAGTTTGAAGATTATGAGACTGCTATACTTAGTGAAAAATATAGTGCAATAATTTAGAAAAGGTTTGATAAAAAACTTAAAGATCCTGACATTTTTACCATATCTTGTGCAATTGGAGAAAAAATTTGTGGAAAAGCTTTATGTATTCAAGGAGCAAGCATTAATCTCATGCCATTATCTATATATATAAGGTTAGGTTTATGAGAGATATTTCCCATAATTGTAACCCTACAATTAGTCGATCGATCAATTACTTATGTTAAGGGGATTATAGAAGATGTATAATTTATCTTCCCTGTTGACTTCATTGTGTTAGATATGGAAGATGATAAAAATATTTCTATCATATAAGAGAGACATTTCCTTGCTATCGGACGTGCTATGATAGATGTGCAAAAAGGAGAATTAACCATGAGAGTTAATGATCAGGGAGTTAGAATTTAATGTGCTGAAATCAATAAAGTATTCTGATAAAGGAAAAGATGATAAATGTTATAGAATGGATATTATTGATTTTATGATTACTAGGCATTATCAAAAAAGATGTATAGTCATATCAGGATAGAAAGATGAAGTTATATCAAATTAGAAAGAATAGGAAAGTGAAACTGAAAGGGATTTTGAAGATAAATCAGATAAGATAAATACTGAGGATTCAAAATATGTTTAGGAAAAAGTTGAAATTTTAGATATTACTGAGAATAGAAAATCTCTGATTCATTCTATTGAAAATCCTTTTGAACTGGGGATGAAAGTTCTTTTCACTCATTTAAAGTATGCATTTTTGGGAAACTCATCTACATTACCAGTTATTATATCATAAGATTTGACTACAGAACAAGAAGAAAAATTATTGGAGACATTAGAAAATCATAAGAAGCTTTTAGTTGGACATTAGCTGATATTACAGGAATAATTCCTTCACTTTGTATGCACAAAATTTTAATGGAAGATAATCATGAGCCTAGAGTTGATCCTCAAAGGAGATTGAATTTGATAATGAAAGAAATTACTAAGAAAGAAATTTTAAAGTGGTTGGATGCGAGAATTATTTATCCCGTTTCAGACAGTTCATGGGTTAGTCCTATTCTTTGTGTTCCTAAGAAAGGGGGAGTGACTGGAGTTGTAAATGAAAAGAATGAATTAATCCCAATAAGATAAGTTACTGGATGACAAATTTGTATTGATTATAGAAAATTTAACACAACCATTGTTATTTTTGATAGATATTCTGGATACCACCAAATGCCTATTGGTCCTGAGTATCAAGAGAAGACAACATTTTCAAGTCCATATGGAACATTTGCTTTTAGAAGGATGTCATTTGGATTATGTAATGCACCTACAACTTTTTGAATGATGTATGATGTCAATTTTCTGTGATTTAATTGAGAAAGGAATTGAAGTTTTTATACATAATTTCTCAGTTTTTTTCTTTTAATTATTGTCTTGATCATTTAAATGGGTTTCTAAAATGCTGTGAAGGAACAGACCTTATCTCAATTGAGAAAAAATATTAATTTATGATTTAGTAGGAATTGTGTTAGGGCATAAGATTTCTGAGAAAGGCATGGTAGTAAATCCAATAGAAATTCAAATTATTGTCGAATTACCACCTCCTACTAGTATTAAATGGGTAAGAAGTTTTCTAGGACATGCTGGATTTTACATATTAAATGGGCAAGAAGTTTTCTAGGACATGCTGGATTTTACATGCGTTATATTAAAGACTTTTAAAAAATTTCCAAGCCTTTATGTCACCTTCTGAAAAAAGATACTAATTTTTATTTTAATGAGGAATGCCTGAAAGCCTTCAATTTATTGAAAGAAAAATTAATCACTAAACCTATTATTATTTTACCTCATTGGAAAAAACATTTTGAAGTAATGTGTGATGCCAATGATTATGCTATAGGGGTTGTTTTAGGGCAAAGATACGATAAAATTTTTAAAGGATATACTATGCTAGTAAAACCCTTAATGAAGCTCAAATTAATTACATTACTACTAAAAAGGAATTCTTAGCTACAGTGTATGCTTTTAATAAATTCACGCCTTATCTTATTGAAGCTATATTTATTGAGCATACTGATTATTCTGCTATAAAATATTTAATGATGAAGAAGGATGCAAAATCATGATTAATTAGATAAGTCCTTCTGATGCAAGAATTTGATTTCCAAGTTATGGATAGAAAGGGTACTGATAATTACATAGCTGATCATTTGTCAAGTCTTGAATAGGAAAATAATGTAAACTTTAATAGTGAAATTAATAAAAATTTTCCTGATGAACAACTTTATGCAATTAATGAATGATAAATTCCATGGTATGCTAATATAGTTAACTACTTAGTAAAATTTTACCCTTCAAATTAGATAGCCAACAAATAAAAAGTTCATTCATGATGAAAAATTTAATTTTTGGGTTGACCCTTATTTATATAAATAATGTACGGACTAAGTTATTAAAAGATTTATACCGTTGGAACAAACCCAAAAAATTATGCAAATATGTCATAAATCAGATTCTAGGGGATATTTTAAGGTTGATAAAACTGCATTTAAGATTTTACAATCTAGATTTTATGGACCTACACTATAAAGATATGTTAATACTTAGAATAAAATCATGTGATATATGTCAAAGAGTAGGGAATATTTTTAGAAGGAATGAAATGCCCCTAAATTTTACATTGGAAGTTGAAATTTTTGATGTTTGGGGTTTTGATTTTATGGGACCATTTATACCATCTTCTGGATATAATATATGTATATTGATAGCTGTGGATTATGTTTTTAGATGGATTGAAGCAATTGCTGTTCCTCGGTGTGATGCTAAGAGTGTTGGAAAATTTTTAAGGAAAAATACTTTTACAAGATTGGAATGCCTAGAGTAATCATTATAGATGGGAGAAGCCATTTTAAGAATAGAACAATTGAAATTTTAACTCAAAAGTATGAGATTAAACACAGAATTGCCACAGATTATCATCCTCAAACCAGTGGCTTAACCGAAATATCTAATGGAGAAATTAAAAGAATATTAAAAAAAAAAGCTGTAAATCCTAATAGGACAGATTGGTCTACTAGACTTGACAGTGCATTATGGGCCTATAGGACTGCTTAAAAATCTCCTATAGAAAAGACACCATCGACTCATATATGGAAAAGCTTGTCACTTACTAGTTGAATTGGAGCATAAAACTTATTTGACTATTAAAGAGTTCAATTATAATTTGAAAGATGCTGGTGACAAAAGATTATTGCAACTAAATGAGCTTAATAAGGTGAAAAATGAATCTTATGAGAATGCCAGAATTTATAAGGAGAAAATGAAAATTAGGCATGATAAGAGGATCTTGAAAAAGTATTTTGATCCTGGACAAGAGTTTTTATTATAAAATACAAGATTGAAATTATTTTCAGGAAAACTTAAGTTCAGGTGGTCACGGCCATTTATTGTAATAAGCGTTTATCCTTATGGTGTCGTTGATATTGAAGATCCTAAAATTGGAAAAATAATTAAGGTTAATGGACACAAATTAACAGCTTATTTCAGTGGAGATAATCTTACATTTGAAGAGATCCTAATGTTGGGTCTACCAAAGTAAAAATCTTGGTTATGTTAGGCTGATGACGTTAACCCAAACGCTTTATGGGAGACAACTCATAGTTATCAGTGTGGTTTGATTTATTTAGTAATTATGGTTATGTAAGTTTACAAAGCGATTTTGAGTATGATAAGATTATGACGACACAAAACATTATTTTATTGATGAAAATGAGCAGGGAATGAAAGAAATTCAATGCTTGAAAAATTTATTTTGGTGCTCTTGCGCCATAGCGCCAGAGTTCGAGTAACTCCCCTAAATCACCCAAAATTTATTTTTCTATCCTCTTCTTCTTTACTCTTCTTTATAATATTGTTTAGGATAGGAATGGAGTAAACCCTTCACAGTTATTTACACTTTAGAGAGATTAGAGAGTTAAAAATTCTTATTTAGAGAAGCAATGGAAGATTTGAAGATAAGAAGTCCATGCAAAAAGATGCTCAGACCTACTTCAATGGATATCTCACACTAAGTTTGGAGCGCATTACAAACAAACTTGGAAAGATTAAAGAGGATTTGTCTCATCTCCACAACAAGTTAAGTGACATGTACCATTAGTATGAGCACTTGGAGTGGCAGTTGAAACTCCAATTCAACCACATGCCATGCTTTCAAGATTATCAAGTAAGAATGTATGAAGACAACAAATGGATTGATGATAAGATTGCTCAGGATTTCCCTCGTGCTCCATTCTACTATCGCTTTGATTGTACTTATCAAAAGGGTGAATGGGGTATAGACGACATTGAGCATAACTACTCTTAAGTGTTTTTGTGAATATCTTGATGCATTGAGTGTTTATTGTAGTGTGTCAGCTTTGTTATTCATAGTGAATCTAAGAACTTCTATATGTTTGTTTTTGTGTAATTTGATATCTAATTTTGTACATGTTATGTTGTATGTATTGAAACTATTATTAATATAAGAAAAAAAGTTCTGTTCTAGTGTGAAAAGTTGGTCTTATGTGTCTAAAATTGAAGTTGCGCACTTAAAAATTTTAGAATTTTGATGAACTCAAAACTATTGAAATGTCCATTAAAAATGAAATATTAAAGTTTAGAAATCTTTGTTTTCCTTTGCTCTTTCAAAATATAAAAAATTTTCCAAAATCTGGAGAGTTTGAATGGCACCATAGCACCACTATTGGGCGCTGTAATGTCGCTCATCAAGCAAAGCATGGTGTCATAGCGCCATACCTTAGTTCTATAGCGCCAGACTGATCAAAATTTGTTTTTAGTGCTAAGCAGTTAATTTTAAGGTAGTGGATTGGAAGGGTACTGATAATCAGATAAATGACCATTTGTCAAGTCTTGAATAGAAAAATAATGTTAACTTTAATGATGAAGTAAATGAAAATTTTCCTGATGAACAACTATATGTGATTAATGAATGGCAAATTTTGTGGCATGCTGATATAGTAAATTACTTAGTTTGACCTACGGATTAGATAGCCATCAAATAAAAAAGTTTTGTCATGATTCAAAATTTTACTTTTGAAGCAATGTAAGGACTTAGTTATTCAAAGATGTGTATCAATAGAAGAAACCCAAGAAATTATGCAAACATGTCGTAAATTAGATTTTGGGGGACATTTTGGGGTTGATAAAACTGAATTTAAAATTTTATAATCTGGATTTTATGTGTCTGCTTTATTTAGGTTTGTTAATAATTATATAAAAACTTGTGGTCAATGTTAGAGAGTAGGAAATATTTCTTGAAGAAATGAAGTGCACTTAAATTTTCCTTTGAAAGTTGAAATTTTTTATGATTGGGGTTTAGATTTTATGAGACCATTTATACCATCGTTTGAAAAAACTTATATTTTCCTATCCGTGGATTATGTTTCTAAATGGATTGAAGTTACTGGTTTACCCCGGTGTGATGCTAAGAGTGTTGGAAAATTTTTAAGGAAAAATATTTTTACAAGATTGGAATGCCTAGAGTAATCATTATAGATGGGAGAAGCCATTTTAAGAATAGAACAATTGAAGTTTTAACTCAAAAGTATGAGATTAAACACAGAATTGCCACAGATTATCATCCTCAAACCAGTGGCTTAATAGAAATATCCAATGGAGAAATTAAAAGAATATTAAAAAAAAAGCTGTAAATCCAAATAGGACAGATTGGTCTGCTAGACTTGACAGTGCATTATGGGCCTCTAGGACTGCTTAAAAATCTCCTATAGAAAAGACACCATCGACTCATATATGGAAAAGCTTGTCACTTACTAGTTGAATTGGAGCATAAAACTTATTTGACTATTAAAGAGTTCAATTATAATTTGAAAGATGCTGGTGACAAAAGATTATTGCAACTAAATGAGCTTAATAATTCGACCACAGCCCATTTCAGGTGTTGGTTGAGGGCTATGGTAGAGGCTCTGTGAAAGGGTAATTTGATGGGGCTTTAGCTTCTTTCACTCTTGTGAAGGTGTAGAGCCAATCAATTTAAGATTTGGAGATGTGTAGGTGGATATTGGGTTTTGTCCTGGTTTCGGGCAAGAGTTTGAGCTCAAAATTGGCTTTCTGTGGTGGAATTGAGAGGGGGAAATTAAAATTGGAAAAATATTTAAGGTTAATGGACACAAACTAAAAGCTTATTTCAGTGGAGATAATCTTACATTTGAAGAGATCCTAATGTTGGGTCTACCAAAGTAAAAATCTTGGATATGTTAGGTTGATGACGTTAACCCAAACGGTTTATGGGAGACAACTCATAGTTATCAGTGTGGATTGATTTATTTAGTAATTATGGTTATGTGAGTTTACAAAGCGATTTTGAGTATGGCAAGATTATGACGAAACAAAACATTGAAAATGAGTAGGGAATGAAAGAAATTCAATGCTTGAAAAATTTAGTTTGGCGCTCTTGCGCCAGAGTTCGAGTAACTCCCCTAAATCACCCAAAATTTATTTTTCTATCCTCTTCTTCTTTACTCTTCTTTATAATATTGTTTAGGATAGGAATGGAGTAAACCCTTCACAGTTATTTACACTTTAGAGAGATTAGAGAGTTAAAAATTCTTATTTAGAGAAGCAATGGAAGATTTGAAGATAAGAAGTCCATGCAAAAAGATGCTCAGACCTACTTCAATGGATATCTCACACTAAGTTTGGAGCGCATTACAAACAAACTTGGAAAGATTAAAGAGGATTTGTCTCATCTCCACAACAAGTTAAGTGACATGTACTATTAGTATGAATACTTGGATTGACAGTTGAAGCTCCAATTCAACCACATGTCATGCTTTCAAGATTATCAAGTAAGTATGTACAACAACAACAAATGGATTGATGATAACATTGCTCAAGATTTCTTTTGTGCTCCATTCTATCATCCTTTTGATTGTGCTTATTTGGATGGAGAGAAGGTGGGGGACAACATTCAGCATAATTACTTTTAAGTGTTTTGGTGAAAACCTTGTTGTATTGAGTGTTTATTGTGGTGTGCCAACTTTGTTCTTCATAGTGACTCTAAGACTTTTGTATGTTTGTTTATATGTGAATTTACATCTAATTATGACCATAAAACTATTATTAATTTAAGAAAATAAGTTTTGTTGTTGTGTAAAAAGTTGGTCTTATCTTTCTAAAATTAAAGTTGTGTCTAAAATTGAAGTTGCGCACTTAAAAATTTTAGAATTTTGATGAACTCAAAACTATTGAAATGTCCATTAAAAATGAAATATTAAAGTTTAGAAATCTTTGTTTTCCTTTGCTCTTTCAAAATATAAAAAATTTTCCAAAATCTGGAGAGTTTGAATGGCACCATAGCACCACTATTGGGCGCTGTAATGTCGCTCATCAAGCAAAGCATGGTGTCATAGCGCCATACCTTAGTTCTATAGCGCCAGACTGATCAAAATTTGTTTTTAGTGCTAAGCCGACCAATTTTTTACCATTTTTCACCTTGATTCATCTTATTCCTCCTTTATTTTGCAACTTTGCTCCCCTATGGCTTAGATTTGTACTTGATTGTTTTAGAGTTGAGGTTTCAAACTCTAGATTTCATCTTCTCTTATTAAGATCAACATTTTGGTATTAAAATTTTTAATTTTACCATGGATTTCTTCCACATTGTGGTTAGGATGAAAATTTTAGTTTTTTAATGAAAATAGTTAGAAATCTATGAATTAATGTTTATATGGTTTAAAATGTGTTGTAGGAGCCTCATGGATTTATACTTTAATCTCATGAGAATTTTATCAAATATTTTTTAGATTACACATGGATCCTAAAATGAAGAGAGGTAGAGGACAACCTAGCTTTGATAGTGAGAGACTCTCAAGTTCTAATGCCCATGATAGATATGGAGATTTGCAATCCAAGAAATTGATTGCAGAACAAAGTTTTCTTCATCCAGGGCGAACTATTAAATATTTGATTATTGAACGACAGCGGGAGAATTTCTGCTATTTCACTTGTCTTTGTTGTGATTTCAGTGGTTTGTGAGTTCTATGCAAATCTTCTTGATGAAGCTGATAATTTATTTATGCTCGTGAGCAGTGTGTAGATATTAGTCCAATTCAAATCAATCACATTTATCCGCTGCATAGTGTTCCTACCTAATTTTATTCCGAATTCAGTCCTTATGATACTGAACTGGATGAGATCATGGGATTCCTAACTAATGGAAATACTGTTTGGAAGATAAAGAATGGACGACAGGTTTTCATTTTCAAAGTTAAACATTCATTCTCATGCATGACATTACTTTATTTATGATAGAGTGCTTCCAACTAACCATTTTAGTGAGGTAGCATGATAAAAAGCCACTTTGAACTATTTCTTTCAGGTGCACAAACCTATTGACATTGGCTTTATTATTTACAAGAATATGATTATTTCCTTTAGAGGAGGAACTACTAGAGGTATGAGTTACCCTTCTCTTATTTCCACATTGTGTATAGAATCTGGAGTTAAATATGAGACATGGGAGGAAACTTTACCACCCCATAAGCTTATTAGAAAAACAAATTTGGAGATTTATGAAAACATATTGGTTTTAAATTTACAAGTGAAGGTCCTGATATTCCTTCAACATCAACCTTTAGACATTCCACTTTTGGTACTTCTTTACTAGATACTGTAATGGAGCAATTTTTTATACAACAAGGAGATATTTTGGCATTACAGAATCAGGTGAAGAGTTTAGAACCACACATGGACCATAATGATGAGTATATGCATAGGAGAGTAGAATTTGATATTGCTTATAATGAAACTATGGAGAGATACATCAGGGGCGATCATTTAGTGGAATTTCCAAAATGCCCTAGTCTTACACCATATCAGAGAGGAGAGTTAGATGATGAAGTAGATCTTAGTAATGATGATGATGATGATGATGATGAGGAAGATGATAAGGTTGTTGTTTTTCTTTTTTTTTTTTAGTTCTTGTTACTGGAATTTCTATTGTTAGTTATGTGTTGTACTCTTGTTGGAGTGTTATGATTGTACTTCTTTTGTTCTACTGTTTTACTGTTTACTTTTCTCTCCAACTTTCATTATTAGTGTGCTAGAGTAATCTTTAACTTTCGCTTTTAATGTTATACATGCTAATTTTAGATCTACTACTGCTCAACACCTTTTTTGTTACTTGTACCTTTATTGTTCTTCTGCTTATAAAATGTACTGTGTTAAATTAATTAAAAATTTAAGTTTTGGGGAAGGGACAAAAGCTTTTTGAAACTGAACCTTATTTCTTTTCAATAAATTGTGTTTTTAAAATTATGTTAATATAACATGTGGTATGTGGGGTTAGCCTTAGATAACTATATTATCGATTTTATAAATGATATAGTAGAATTAAGTAAAAGTTTTTAATGATAAATTTAGTTCTAGATTTGAGATCTTTAGTACAATATTATAAGATTATGCTTTTACTATTTAAAGTAAAGGAAATTATATTTTTATTTAAAGAAAAGAAAATTATATTTTTGAAAATATTAAAGATTTTAGATTTCAAGTAAGAAGAAAAGTTTTTTCTTAAAATAGAAAGAATTGAGACTCTATAAAAAATATTTTTAAGTTAATACACATTTATCAACTAAGGAGATGTGGGGAGTTTTTAAGTTTAAGAAGAGGATAGGTGGAGTTCAAAATCATTAATCCTCACGTGACATGAAAAGAAAAAGAAAGGATTGAAAATGATTCTATAAAAAAAAGAAAGGAAAAATCAAAATAAAAAGAAAAAGAAAAAGAAAAAAAAGAAAATATGTGGGGAGAAGCTTGAAGAGATGCCTAATAAAAAATTGGCACCACTTGAATCATCTCAAGGAAAGGGACTTATTTACATTTCTGGACTTATTTTTGAAGTATTAGCATCTTTACTAGAAGAGTTCACATGAACTTCTTTTTCTTGTAATTCCTCTATGCATCCTTAGTATAATAAATTAGAATTATTCTTGAAATAAATAAGACATCATAACTCTTAGAGTTGACTGCTAAATATTCTTACAATTTAATTTTAACTAGAGTTATTAAAAAATTTTCTAAAGTTTCACCATTGCATTTATAAGACAACAATTATAGAAATCTTTGGGTAAAACTTACTATCATAAGTTATAATTTTTATATATTAAAAAGAAGTTACTTGAAGACAAGTAATGTTTACATTTAGGGGAATTGATCTGCTAAAAAATAACCTATATTTAGTGTACATTGCATGTTCATTTTTATTTCTATTTTTGATGATATTATACTTTAAAGGAAGTTATTTTGCATGTTTTTAGTTTTAATTACATGAAATGGAAATTTGGAGAAAATGATGACAAAATTGAGCAAAAATGGATATTTTTATATGGCGCCATAGCGCTAGTAGACAGACTGAATGGGCGCAATAGCACCAACAACTAACTGTCTAGAATATCCATTGAATGTGGCCGAATTTTGAAGGGGTGCTTGACCCTTGGTGATTTTTAGTTATCTATTAATAGGGCCAAATTCTGAACAAAAAGAGAGTCTTTTAGACTTTTTTTTTGGAGTCATTTTGAGGTCATCTTGGAGAGTTTAGTTGGATTCTAGTGTGTGTGTGTGTGAGAGTGAGAATCTTTATTTTGTGTAAGAGTTTGGCGATTAGCTTAAAGGAAACTTCAAGATTTTCTTCGGGAGAAGGCATAATGATAACTATCTTGTATTTGTGTTAAGTTTTTATTATAAGACATGGATTTTACTACAAATTATGTGTTTTTGTTTTATCTCCATGAATTTTAAGTAGTTCCTTTTCTTTCTCCTTGCATATGGGAATTAATTTTATGGGATGAGAATGATTTAAAGATCTCTTTTTATTTTTAAAATTTGGTGATGGTTTTTTCACCGGTTCTTCATTGACTTTGCAAACTGGTCATTTGTATCATTAAAATCCATTGAAAAAGATAATAACCTGTGAGGGCTGTGATTTCACCAACTAGTGAGCACCACATTTCATCTTGGGTAGAGCCGTTGCGATCACTTGAGGGGAGTGCAAATAAATAGGGAGATAAGTTTTGATGGGTGTAGAATTGATATTTCTAGGGTGACAAACTAGATTCTTTTATCAATTGAGTTTAGATTTTTGATCATAAGGGTCCCTAGTAGGTCTTATAGAAAGGTCACAGTGGGTAATCTGTAAGTGAGAGGCCAGAATCCACTCAGCACTATGGCACAAGCTGGTGAAAGACTCTAGGTTAGTTAATGTTCTTTCTAAGCACCGAGGAGGGGTAAAGAATAGGAATGCTCCTATTTGACATAACATAACACTTTATCTTTTCATCATTCAATTCCTACACTGATTAACATCACTTTGCAAGGGGAAAGATCTTTTCATAATATTTCAAACTCTCTTTTAAAGTCTTTTAAACTTTATCAGTCTTTTAATATCAGTTTATATTTTCTACAGAAATTTAGTGTTAAACTGTTACCAATAATTCAGAACTGTTTTCCTATCGTAATATCTGCAATTTAGATAGAAGTTTTGCAAGTCAATATTATAGAAAATTGGCTTTCATCGTGGGATCGATACTGGGATTTTATGGAAAATCTTATAGTACTTGAAATGATATGTATACTTGCATAGTCCCCCTAGTGTGGAGTTTTATTATTTATTTTTCAGTTATTCACACTAGCCGCTGAATATAATTTGGGCCACATTTTTTGCTATTATTTGGAGTTAAAAAAATCTGTGTAGTTGTGGGTTGGGTCTGGTACCACGCATCACACGCTTTATGCACTGACCTCCCGTCCAGCTTCATCTCGGCCATCCATCTAATACACGCAAAAACGGACGGCAACCGTTCATCATCCCCATCAAACTTAAACCGAGAGCCGTCCACACTAAAACCACTAGATTTCGCTTGATACTTAATTAAATTAGGTGTGTTTTGTTCCTAAACATTCATCTAATCGAGATGAATACAATTATATAGTTACATGCGTATGAAATTAAAATTTCTTTCACAAAATCTTAAACCAAGCTCGGTTTAGGGGTTTTGATCAATACCTTTGTTCAAGAGGTGTAGCCTCAATTAGATTTTTTATTGACGATTATTGTGAGCTGCAAACCTCCTTGAAGCATCAATTTTAGTTGAGGTGAAGTCCTTATAGGATTTCGATCAAGGGGTGGTTGGGGTTTGGTCTAGGACTAGGTTGGAGGGCTTGGAAAGGACCAATTTCAATAGGAAACTTCCTCATGTGTCATGGGGAAGCTTTTGAAGAGTTCAATTGGAAGTTTGGTGGAGGTTTGTGGTATGGCGGTGAAATGCCCTAGAGTTGAGCTCAAAATCAAGGTTGGGCAGTGAGGGAGATGACCTGAAAATGGTTGGAGTGTTCTTAGGAAGGTTGAGGTGAGGTTCAAGGTGATTTTGGCAGGGCTTTGCCAAGGCTAGTGTGTGTGTCCCCTTTGGCCGTGAGGAGGTGTTGGCTTTATAGGGAGGACCATGACTGCCAATAGGGCAGGCCAGGGTGGCCATGATAAAGCTTAGATGGAGGGAAGAAGAGAGCTATGGGCAAATAGGGTTGAGCCACCTTAGGGAGTCCTAATTTTGGGTTTTGGCCATTGATGACGTCTTGGGCTTGGTGTTTTCTAGTGGCTAGGGTGGCTGACGGGCCAAAGGAATTCACCTCCACACTGTGGAAGGCTAGGTGTGGGGAGATGTGGAGTCAAATTGGTTTAAGCAAAGGTAATTTCAATTTTCTGCAAAATGGGTCTTGGGTTGGGTTAGGCTGGTTTAACCATGGTTTAGCCCTATGGAAATGGGTTAAGGCCCTTCCCAAGGTGGCTGGAGTGGTTGGGTCAACCTTCAACCCCCCTAGGGCTTTGGGTGATTGATTTGGCATGGGGAAGGAGAATTTGGTTGGATTAAGGTTTGGGTAAGAGGCTTGGTGGGAAGAAAAAGAAACCCCTCCTTTTTCCATATTTGGTATGCATGGGCCATATGAGGCTCATGGATTGTTCCATGGGTGGCTTCATGTCATGCATTCGTCATGTTCAATTTTCATGAAAAGGGAATTTGATAATTTTGGAATCATGTTCAATTTTCATGAAAAGAGAATTTGATAATTTTGGACTTTTGGTGAGGTGATGTAAAAATACTAAGTATGGATGAGTTTTAATCATGTATGCCATGGGTATGGTTTGATTTTGATTAAGTGGGTGATGAGAAAAAACTTATCATGTGGGCTTGGATTAATGGCCTTTTGAATTTGAATAAGGTGGGCTTTGTGAAATTTATAAGGATGTGCCTTTTTCAAAATTGGTTTTGGGTCTTGAAATTGGGCTTAGAATTAAGCGTGGTGGAATTTGGAAGTTTGTCATGCAGAATTGGTTTGATGAACTTGGAATGACATTTGGGCCCAATTTGGTGGGGATTTTAGACTTGGTGAAATTTTGGTGGAGATTGGGGGCACTCTGGGAATTTTGATGAAAATTTGGTCATTTTGGTAATTTTTGAAAACATAGGCCAATTTGAACAATTTTGGGTAGCTTGGGGTACTTTGGGCTAATTGGGTAATTTAGAGGAGTTTAGAAACGAATTTGGGTGGAAAAAGGATATTTTGGGCATTAGAGGTATTTTGGGAATTTTGGCCAATTTCGGTGGATTTGGGTGCAATTGAGGTCAATGGGTGATTAATATTGATTTGGGTGAAGTTTGGTATGATTTTGGAGAATTTTAGCAATTTTTTGATAGCATTGGGAATTATGGGTAAATTTGGGTCTTTAGATGGATTTAGGGTTTAGGGTGTTGATCATGCATGTCATGAAAACCATCTTGGAAAGATAAGACAACCATCTTGGAGAGATAAGACACCAAATGAGAACTCATTTGTGAGTCCCCACATGTTGGTCCTAGGCCTCTTCACCAAAGTCCAAGGGCTTGGGGCCACCCATGTGAGTCTCCCAAAGAGTTAAGGAGATGGATTCAGTGTATGTGATTTTAGAGTTTTGAGGTCTGTGAATTTGAAGGGTTTGAGTGTGGGTGTGTGTAACTAAGACCAAGCCATCCAGGGCTGTCCTATGGTCATTATGATCCTATAGGAATTCACCCTTGAGTCTCCATATGCTACTCTTAACCATCCCAAATAACATTTGGGGGATTGTGACCACCCATGTGGGACTTCACAAGAGGAGTCGAGAAGTGTTTTGAATTTCTATGTGAGGTGTGGATTCCTTCACTAGTCTTCTAAGACAGTCTACAAGAAGGTCTTATGGCTAGATCCTAGGATTCTAAGAAAAATATGACCCTATAAAAAATGAAGTCAACACATCGCAAACCAAAGCTAACAAAACCCCAACCACAACTAACCAAACCCCAAATAGAGTAACCCCAACCATAACTATCAAAACCTAAACCATAATCTCCCTAACTAAAATAGCGTGGAATGCACACCATATGTTGTAACACACAATGCTCGCAGCGATGATGAGTTAGAAGTCACAAACCAAGGGTATTATCGTGAATCATGTAAAAGTTGTAGGACAGCAAAGTAATTTACCCATCCTATGACGGACCCGTTTCACATAACCCTATTCACATAATGTGACGCCCCAAACCCATCCTTAGTCTATCTAGTTCATTTTCATTCACAGCTATTTATCTCATATAATTAAAATTTATGAAGGTTGTTAATTATAGCATGTACGTACGGTGGCGGTGGTTAGTGGAAGTAGTTGGCAGCGAAGAAACATTGATTAAGCTTGATTTATTCTTAGCTGTAAAGATATTGATAATTTTGGTAATTTAAAAAGTTTATTACATGACATTTTTCTTCAAAAAAAAACACGGAAATGAACTTCCTTTTTTTTTTTTTTTTTTTTTCACCCTTAAAAAATTAGGTCCAAAAAATGGTA
>NW_018221734.1:19997-68305 GCF_001263595.1 Phalaenopsis equestris
GCCGGTGGGCCCCACTGTCATGCAGGTGAAGCCTGATCTACGGCTACGATCGGAGAGCGCACGTAGCTCTGTGTGCGCTCTCTGCACGCAATAATCGCTCCAAAACATGGCCCATCGCGCAAAGTGGGACTTGTTCTCCTCGTTCAAGCAATTATTTGAATATCTCATAATATATTTATGATTTGAAGATGAAGCCTGATCTACGGCTACGATCACGTGTGCGCTCTCTGCACGCAATAATCGCGCCAAAACATGGCCCATCGTGCAAAGTGGGACTTGTTCTCCTCGTTCAAGCAACTATTTGAATATCTCATAATATATTTATGATTTGAAGCCCTTTTTCAAGTATATTAATGGATGATGCGATTCACAACCTAACAATAGAATTTTAGGAAGCTTGTGCTACTTCATGTTTTGACTGTTTGTCATTTTTATATGGGTTCCAGCATGACTGGGGCCATTAGAATGTACTAGTCGAAAAGGTGTACTTCAAGCATACAATTATTTGAGCATGAATATGTTTTTACAATTATATATATAAAGATAGATTAGTAATATTTTTTAATTTCATCATTTTAAAGAACCAGGCTATTAAATTAATGAAGAGTTGAGAGGGGCACATATCCCACTAAAATTTTAATTTTATTTATATATTAGAGATTTGTATTAATATGACAATGTTATTTAATATTTTAACGGCAAGCATTAAAATTTTAGCTCTTTATATATTAAAATTAATCTTTATATCATTATCTAAAAAATTGTCAAGCTCCACTGCTTTTTTTTTTTCAAGCAGGTGAGCACCCGTTCTTTGTGATTTTCATTTTATTTTTCAATCAATGTGCCGAACATACCACCACTCCTTTCTTTATTAAACATATTCGACGTTCATTACTAAAAATATGTCTACATAGTAAATTTTTCAACACAAAATGGCTTTTATGTCTGGCCATTTGGTAGCTAAAATGATATTTTTATTGTTGATGTGACTTTGGGAATTAGTGAATGCCCCCATAGGGCAAAGTGGGGTTGTTCCCAAGTTTCTCGGAGTCATTTTATTTATTGAAGTTGTTGTTACAAGAAGATGAGAGAGTAATGCTTAAATGGCGCCCTCCCCCTTACATGAATAATATCCTCCTATTTATAGAGTGAACCCAAAGAAAGTAGCTACTATGGAAGCCATTGATGTGTTGCCATGCTAGCAACCCAAGTAGCATCCATTTCATGGAAATTAGATAATACATTAGTAAATTAAGTGTCAGAATCACCATTAAGTGAAGGAATGATAAACAAACCAGTGGTAGATTCTAACCTGACTACTTCAGAAGATGTGAATGTCATAAGAAATCTAGGGCACAATCCTTATTCTAACACATACAACCCAGGTTGGAGAACCCATACAAATTTTTCTTATAAAAATAACAGACATGAGTGGGGGAAACCTTATGCCAATCTTATAGGTAACTAGAATAACTAAGGAACTAACCCCCAAAGGAGCACACCATAATTTCAAGCCAATTCTCAGCTTTCCAAGAAAATGAGTTATTGAGGAATGGTTATTCAAAAATGGCGAGTACATTACAAAGCCAAGATGTAGCTTTTAAGGACCTTAAAACTCAGTTAGGATAGCTGGAAAATTTAATGAATAGTAGACCCCTGGGGCATTACCTAGTAATTTTTAGGTGAACTCTAAGGAGAAAAGAATGGAACAGGTGCAAGTTATGAATTTGAGGAGTGGAAAGGAGTTAGAAGAATCTTCTAGGAGGGAGCCACTTATATACAAAAATCTCACTTTATGAATTGAGCCTGTATCTTCAGTAGAGAATGTAGAGAGATCTATATCACCCATCCAGATTGACCCAAATGAGAGGCTTCTATCATCCTATTCCCAAAGCCTACAGAAGTAGAAGTTTGACTAGCAGTTTTTTAGGTTCCTGGAAATTTTTAAGAAATTGACCATGAACATACCCTTTACAGAAGCTATAGAACTAATGCCCAGCTATGCCAAATTCATAAAAGATATTTTGAAAAAGAAGAGGAAGCCAGAAAATTGGGAGATGACAGTACTTACTAAAGAGTGTAGTGTGATCTTGCAAAAAATGTTACCTGAGAAAATGATGGACCTTAATAGTTTTACCATCTTGTGTGGCATAAGAGCCAAATTTTTAGGAAGGGCATTACGTGATTTAGGAACCAGTATCAATTTGAGTCCATTGTCCATTTTTGGGAGATTAAAATTTGGAGAAGCCACACTTATCAATCTTACTTTGCAGCTGGTAGATCGATCCTTAGCTTATCCTATGGGAGTTATGGAGGATATCTTGGTACAAATGTATAAGTTCATATTTCTCATTGACTTTGTATTCCTAGACATGAAAGAAGACAAGGAAACACCATTGATGTTAGGTTGACCCTTCCAGGCCGCTATATAAGAAATGAATGAGGAACATAACAAAAAGTTGACCATGAGGGTGAATGATTAGGAAACTACCCTAGTATTGTGAGATCTATGAAAATTTACCAATACTAGGGTATGGAGCATTATAATAGAGTAGAAGTAGTTGAGAGAGTAGTGGCTAGCCAATTAATGGTGACGCTGGTAGATGAACCAAATGAGCTAATAGACATTGAGAAAGAGGAGGAGACTCATAAAAAAGAATCTAGTTTATTAATAGGGAGAGACAATAGAATCTATATAGAAAGATTTGATCTGCTAGACATTGTCACAGAATCTGCACCCTTAGTACCCTCCATCTAGAAAGTCCCTAAATTAGGATTGAAAGCTCTGCCTTTTCACCTCAAGTATGCTTATGTAGGAGAGCCATTTTCTCTTTCTATGATCATTTTTGCATATTTGAGTAATGAGTAATAGGAGATGTTAATGAGGGTAGTTAGAACCTCTAAGAAAGCTTTTTGATGGATCATAACTGACATAAATCGCATAAGCTAATCCTTATGCATGCAAAAAGTTTTGATAGAAGAAGAGCATGCTCCAAAAATCAACCCTTAGAAAAGACAGAACTCGATTATAAAGGAATTAGTAAAGATGTCAACCTTGAAGGGGCTTGATGTAGGCATCATCTATCCCATCTCTGATAGTGTTTGGGTTAGTCAAATTCATTACTTGCTGATGAAAGGGGAGTGATAGTAGTAGAAAATGAGAAGAATGAGCTAATATCTACTAGAATTGTCATGGGGTGGAGGATTTGCATTGATTATAGGCAGTTTAACACGACCATAAGGAAGGATCATTTCCCCCTGCCATTTCAAGGCCAAATTTTGGAAAATTTGGTTGGGCATCCATTTTATTATTTCTTAGATGATATTTAAGATCCTATCAAATTCCCATTGCTCCTAAGAATAAGGACATGACATCCTTCACTAGCCCTTCCAAGACCTTCGCCTTTAGGAGAATGTTTTTGATTATGCAATGTGATAGCCACATTTCAACATTGTGTAATGTCCATCTTTTTTGACTTGATTAAAACCAACATAGATATTTTAACGAATGATTTCTCTGCATTTGGCACATCATTCGATGCATGACTTAACTATCGTGCCAAAATTTTACAAAGGGTGAAGAGATGAATCTTGTACTGAATTGGGAGAAATGTCAATTCATGGAGACTTAGGGAATGGTATTGAGACATAAGATTTTGGAGAAAGGAATGGAGGTTGATCCTATTAAAATTCAAGTAATAGAAAAATTGCTACAACCCACTTTAGTGAATGGAATTAAGAGATTTATAGAGCACACAAGATTTTACCGTCAATATATTAAAGATTTTTTGAAAATCACAAAACCATTGTATAACCTGCTAGAAAAAGATGTGCCCTTTCACTTTGATGAGGCTTGCCTCATTAATTTTGAGAAATTGAGAACTAAGTTAGTCAATGCTTCTGTGATTGTTGCACCAAATTGGGGCTTTCCTTTCAAGTTAATGTGTGATTCAAGTGATTATGTTGTTAGAGTAGTACTATATAAATTAAGAAACATGATATTTCATGCAATCTACTATGCCAGTAAAACCCTCAATGTAGCTTAAATGAATCACACCACTACTAAGAGGAAATTATTGGTTGTAGTATTTACATCTGATAAATTTAGATCTTATTTGATAAGCACAAAGCTAGGATGTACACCGACCACTCTACTATTAGATATATTATTGCCAAAAAGGATGCAAAATCACATTTGATCCATTGGGTCTTTTTGTTACAAGAGTATGATATAGAGGGTTGTGGATCAAAAAGGTAAAAAAATCAGGTAAGTGATCACTTGTCTAAGCTTAAGCAGGAGAGTTCGAAGGAGTATCTGCTATACATAAATGAAAGTTTCCTTGATGAGAAACTCCTTGCCATTTCTGAGAATTTATCCCTTTGATACGTGAACATTATAAACTTTAGCGTCAGCAGAATTGTACCAAATAGTATGAACTTTCACAAGAAAAATAAATTATTTTCTGAAGCCAGATTCTACTATTGTGATTAACACAATCTTTTTGGAAGTGTAGGGACCAATTTCTTAGGAAGTGTGTGCCTTAAAAAGAAGCCAATGATATTCTGAGACCATGTGATACGCCTAAAAAATGACCAATTTTCATATATATTTCATGCTCAATTTTAATGATTTTTAATGATATTAGAATTTAAAGGAATGTATTTTGCATATTTTTTATTTCAAGGACAATAAATGGAGTTTTGGAGAAAAAGGAAGCAAAAATGATGCAATTTGGAGCAAAAATGAGTAAGTAAGAATGTTTTGTCCAGACACATTTTGGTCCTCACACATTTTGATATGTTTTTCTATGCTTAATCTCATTTATACTTCTAAAAAATTTTTGAATGAAATTACACCTTAAAGAAAGGTTGTTTTCATGCTTATTTTGTAGGTCTATTTGTTAGGAACGAAACACAACTGAAATGGGGTGAAACGAAACCAAACGGAGTGAAATAGTGGATATGTTATAGACCAGCTCTGAAGGCGCCCAGACCAGCTCCAACGGAGCCTGAGTCCAGAGAAGTGACAAATAGTGGCACCGACGGCGTGCATACCGACGCCAACAACACCCAGGACGGTTATGGACCGATATTTGGTGAATTTTGAAGTTCTAGAAGGCTCCAAAGTGATTCAAACACCCCATGAAGTGATTCAATGCATCTATACACTTGGAGAAGGCTCTTGAATGAAGAGACATGTCTTTTGGATGAATAGATTTGTCTCTTGGGAAAAAATGAGGGAATTGGTGTCTCTTTAAAAAAAGTGCTTGGCGCCTCTCATGGTGTGTGGGTTTGTGTGTGTGTGTGTGTGTGAGTGTGTGTGTGTGTGTGAGTGTGTTGTAAATTAAATTCTTGTGTGTGGAGAGGATTTTATTGAAGAATTGTAAGAGGAGAAGGAATGTGAGAGGTTTATTTTTCATTACACTTCTAAGAGAGAATTTAGTGTTGATTGTAAAGAGAGAAAGTGCTACAAGGAAACTTCGAGGGATTTTCTTGAGGAGGAGTCTAAGAAAAGTTGTGTTAATTCATTTCTTTATTTTGTAAACTTATTTTTATATATAAAATTTGTGTTTTGTCACATCTTTCTCATGAGTTATGAGTAGACTTTTTTATCTTTCTCCCTACTATGAGATATGATGAAATGAAAAGATAATTTGGATGTGCTATTTTAAAATATAAAATAAATTGTGATAATTTTTCCACTCCATTTTTAATTTAATTTTCAATCTGGCCAATTGAAATATTAAAAATTGTTGTGAAACATATGATCTGGGAAATTGAGTATGAGTTCTACAACGGAGTGAGAATCACATTTAATTCCATGGAGGAGTGTTTCGTTCATGGAATTAGGTGCAAATAAATAGAGAAATATACCTTGTTGGGCGTATAATTGGAGATTTTAGGGTGACAGACTAAAATTCCCAATTTGGTTTTAGTGTTTAAGAACTAAAGCTAGCGTTAGCCTTCAGAGGAAGGGATGTGGGAGCTCTAGAGTGAGAGCCAGTATGCTCCTAAACCTCCTGGCCTAACCATGAATTTAGGGATTAAACCTGAGATTAGCCAATGATTCTCTATAACACCAAATCATGGTAGAGTATTAAAATTGTTCCTACCTGGCACAATACAAATTCAAACCATTTATCTCTATTATTAACAAAAAATTCATTATAGTGGGAAGGATACTTTCTTAAATTTGAAATCTTTATCACAAAACTTTGTTTAGTCTTAGTAAATTTAACTTTATAGTTTAGAAATTAATTTAGTAAACTTAGGTTCATTGGCATACATTAAAACCACTTTAATCTACCTTCTAAACTAATTGCTTATAGTAGTAGACTAGAATTAGCCTAAGGGATTTCTCACGCTTCTTCGTAGGATCGAAATTGGGGTTTTTAAGGAAAGCCCTACATTACTTGAAGTGATACGTGCATAGAACCACTAGTGTTTGAACTAATTTATATATTTTATAAATATTTTAATTTTCCAAATTAACTACTTAATATAAATCGGGTCAATTTTTTGACCATATTTATGAATAGCTAAATTACTGCGTAATTTTGGGATGGGTCAAGTTCTTGACAGTGTTATCGTGGATTTAAATTGACATAAACCACGCAGAAAAATAGCACAAGCTAGGGGTGCATCACCATTCCATGATTCTAAATCTAGGGGCATTTTGAAGGACTTAGAATAACAGCTAAGGTATTAAAATTTGGATTTTATTTATTAACCATGTTTAAGGATGCAAACGATCATATGAAAACTTCTGATAGATGTTAGCGGGTAGAAAATATTTAAAGAGAGAAGAAATGCCCCTTATTCTTTCAGTAGAATTTGAAATATTTGATGTTTGAGGAATATATTTTATGAGGCTCTTTATACCTTCCATAAGGAAGACTTATGTTTTGGTAGTAGTAGACTATATTTTCAAGCGGATTGGAGCTATAACATAGTTAAATTGTGAAGGAAAGAGTTATAAAATTTTTAAAGAAATATATATTTTAGTCAATTTGGAACACCAGGGTTATCATTAATAATGGAGGCAAGCATTTTTGTAACGTAACAATAGAGGTATTGTTTTCCAAATTTGGAATAAAATATAAGATTGCTACCACTTTCCAGCCAAAGATTAGCAGTTTAGCAGAAGTCTCTAATAGGGAATTAAAAGAAGTTTGGAAAAGAATGTGAACCTATGTAGAAAGATTGGTCCCGTAGGTTAGATGAAATATTGTGGGCATATATGACAACCTTTAAGACCCTAATAGGTTTATCACCATATAGATTAATTTTTGGAAAAACCTGCCACTTTCCAGTAAAATTGGAACATAAGGCTTGAAGTTTGTGGAAGAAAAAGTGAATGAATTGGATGAGAATAGACTAGAAGCCTATGAGAATGCCAAGATATATAAGGGAAAACGATGAAATTGTGGCATGATCAGTTGCTTGTTAAAAAGCAATTTCAAGATAGATAAGATATGTTGTTATATAATTCAAGATAGATATTATTTCCAAAAAAATTAAAATCTAGTTGATCAGGACCATACATTAAAGTAAAGGTGTACTCGTTTCGGTTTGTAGATACTCATGATGAGAAAACAAACAACATCTTCAAGGTTAATGGACAAAGGCTAAAATTGTACCTATGAAGAGAGAATAGAGATTCTAAGAGTCTTAGGGATGGAATTATTTGAATAGTAGATCTAGCATTGTCTGGATGAGAAAGTTAAACAATGCACTATTTTTAAAGATAACCCAACATTTTTCATAGTATTTAAGTTGATTCGATATAGTATAGTTTATTATAGTGTGTTTTAGGGTCGTTAGTGTCAAGACTTGTAACTCTACAGAGTAGTTCATCTCAGTGGTGGGATAGGAGCCTCAAAACTATAGCTTTATTTGCTAAATTTTCTTACTCTTTCTCATTGATACATTGTTATCCTTCATACCTGTTAGTTTCTTATGCCCAATTTTCAGTGATTCATGTGACTACGCCTATATTTTCTTTTTCCTACACTTACTTGTTTATACCCAGTTTGATGTTTATAGCATGTCACTCGTGTTTTTTTTTAAATAAGTTTAGGGGAATATGGTACCTCTTTATAAACCTGCAATAATTCACATAACTCGGTAAAAGATTAAATGTTAATACGACAACACAATTTAGGAATTCTGATTAATTCAACGTGCTTATCAAACACACTTTTAAAAAGGGTGAATATCATTTAGGAAATATTAACCTTAATGGTTTAATAATGAAATTTCAAAACTTAACAACTTCTAACTGCACTTAAGAAATTTCAATTTTATTAAAAAAGTTGTAATTAAAATATTAAGTAGAAAACTAAAAATGGTTTAAGTCTATTAAGTTTTTTTTCTATTTAGCCAATTTAATGTTGTAATAATTTTTAACTAAAAGTATAACATGCAGGTGTGATATTAAATAATCATTTTATGACATTTATTGTAATGAATTTTAACATTCATCATATTTAAAGTAAGAAAAGAAAAATGTTGTCTAACTAGATATAGTAATTCTCAGGAAAAGAAGAAAAGTGAAGAAAATGAAAAGAAAAGAAGAAAAAGACAAAGTTAAAAATAAAAAATCCCTAAGAAGAAGATTAATGTTGGCACAATAAATTTAATGGAAAAAATGAACCAAGAGGGTGTCCAATAAAACTTAAATGATATAGATTTTTCATGATTCTTTAATGAAACCTCTCTAGTGTTATCTTTAGGGAAACTATTAAGTAATAGTAAGTTGGCTGATTCCATCAAAATTGCTTTTAGAATATTATAGATTAGGGAAGATTTTTTAAACACCACTAATTTAAGATACTTTTAGATTTTCTATGGGAAGAGTGAAGGGAATTGAGGAAAAGATCAAGTTATTAAAAATAAGGATAATTGACCATATATATGACACTTAAATATTTTTATTTGACTTTAAAAAAATAATTTGAATAGTTTTGAAACTTGCAGGAGTACCTATTATATTCTCATGGAACCTCAAGTGAGCTATGAGATTACATGAGAGTAAGTAAAGAGGTAAGTTTGAGGGTATTAACATGAGAGAAGTTTACGTGATTTCACATTTTTTTACATGCCTTTTAGATGTTGTTTTTATTTATTTGTCAATGATTTACACTTATACATGGTTTTTGTTAAAGTCGTGCAAGTTAAAGGGGATGAAAAAGTGATTTGATGCGACCTGATAACAGCTAGAAGTGTATGAATGTATATAGCTTGCGACGAAGAAGCACTTTGACGATTATGGATTCCTAATCTAAGGTTTTGGATTCAACATTTCTTGGTTAGATTTCACAGATTTATCTTGATTTTTCTTTATTTTTGTGGTTTTTTCTTCTTCTCCTCGTCAACAATGTGGCTCCAGTACATTTTTTCTTGGTTGTTACAATGTATCGCTTTGGGTTTGTTGTTTCTTCCATGTAATACATCAAAACAGTGTCTCACTTGGTTTTAGGTAATCTTACTTTGACATTGTGACTTTCCTATTTATTTTTATTTTTAGTGTGGTTTTGATTCCCACCTTTAGCTTTTTTTGGTTGGATTTCATTTTTTCTGCTCTTGTCATTTTGCTAATGTTTTCTTGTTGGTGTTGGGGTTGTTAATGCTATAGTTTTTGTATTTCTTTCCAACATTATCATGGTGGCACCATCTTTTGTGGATATTTTTGTAGGGAATAAGCGGTTTGACACCAAAAAAATTATTTTTCATAAGAATGCTCATACTAAATTTTAAGAAGAAAATTATGTTGAGGGTTTACAAAAGTAAGCTAGTAGAAAGGGAGGCAAACGAGCTTTGATTATTTCTCTGAATGTGAAATGAATAAACTTTCTTAAGATTTAAAATTTTCTCTTTTGGGTAAATTTATGTATGGGCATCCGATAATGTATATTATTCATAATTTTTTTGAAAATTGGAAACTAATTGGACACTGAAAAGTGGGGGCTCTTGATGGTAAACCCTAAAACCTAAACCCTAAAAAACCATAAGAGTGATCCTAATTTGGTACAAGAAACTAATGTTGATCCACTAGTTATTGTGGAGGAATTGAATATTTTGCAAATAGTGGGTGATGAAATTGGAGTGATTGAGGAACCGATTGGGAAAACTTTGGTTGCTGAGAATGAAATAGAGAATATACAACAACAATTTTCTAATGAAGGTGGTTTGGTTACCACTGTTACAAGGAATGGGAAAACTAATGAAGAATCTACAAAATAGGATTTGGTGATACCTCGTTTGAGTGGGCTAGAAGTTTGGGCTACTCTGAAGGCTGTGAAGGGCTAATGAAAAGAATAGAAAATAAAAAGAAGAAAGGGAAAACACATATGTGAACTTTCCTATATGGACCCCAATGCAGTTCTTAATTATATTGACACTTCATTAGCTAGAATTTTAGCAAATATTGATGATGGTGCACCTTCTAGAAAGTATAGATGGTATAAATAAAAAATAATGATTAACTTTATGATTTGGAATGTTAGGGGCATTGCAAAAACAAATGCCTCTAATAAGGTGGTGTGTCCTTGGAAAAAGCATAAGCTCAAGTATATTGTATTAGTTGAATCTACAATCAACTTGGAAATTATCACTAAAGCTGTTGGAAAATTAAGTCATTTTAATATGAATTATAGCTGCAAATATGAATTATAGCTGCAAACTCAAAATCTGGCTATTGTTGAAAAAAGATATCAGTGTAAGAATATTGGAAGACAACTGCTAGAAACATCATATGGAAATTTCATTTTGCAGCCTTTTGCTTATTCTTTCTGATATTTATGCTGATTTTTGAATTACTTATAAAGAGTAGCTTTGGTATGATTTATATAAAATTAATAATGTTACTAATATCCTTTGGATGGTTGGTGACAATTTTAATGTTGTCAATTCTCCTTTAGAGAAAAAGATGGATAAGGTTTCATTGATAATATGTTTACTTGGTGTAGGGGTAAAATTTTTTAGACTAGATAGAACACTCATTAATCAAAATTGGAGAGAAGCTTTTCATTTTATTTAATGTGGCTCATTTAAGTAGGACTTGCTCTGATCACTATCCTTTGCTTTTTAGTATGGATTTCCTTCCTAGGCTTAAAATAAATATTTTAGGTTTATTAATGTTTGGATGAATCATATTGAATTCAAATCTATAGTTAACAACTTAAATACATGGAACATTTTCAAGATTAAATTTATCTTTGCTATTTAAATTTTCGTTAAAGTGGTTTTTCCACATAAATTTCCTCTAACATTGTCATAATTCCAAAGGATAATCTCAAACATTGATGGGAAAATTTTCGGTCTATCTGTCTTAATTTTGTCATTTTTAAAGTTATCAATAAAATTATGGCTAGCAGATTATATCCTTTTCTTAAACATTTGGTTATTCCTAGATAAGCAACTTTCTTTTCTGGTAGGATCATTTCTAACAATATCCTTTTAGTCGAGGAACTTTTATAAGACTTGGACTGTAGATGGCGAGGCTTATGATACTATTAGTTGGAAATTTATTTTTATTGCTATTAATGCAAAATGTTTCAAAGATGATTTTTACAGGTTAATACTTTTCACTCAGTACTTATTAATGATGAAAAAAATGGGCATTTCAAATCTATTAGGGGTCTTAAACAAGGGTACCCCTTCTCTCCTACTCTTTTCATCTTGGCTATGAATTATTTTTTTATTCTCCTGAACCACCATCTCACTAATCAACTTGATAGTATATATAAATCTTGTGGTAGTGAAATTATCTCTCACCTTTGCATATGATGATGATATTATTTATTTTTTGTGACTGGGATAAAAGAAATGTTAGGCACCTTAATAATATTCAGAATCATTTTGAAAAATTCTCGGGTATGAATTTTAATAGAGCCTAATGTGATTGGTTTTTTAGCCAACACATTAAAGTTGAGAAAAGATACTGTTTGTTTTACTAACATTAAAGTTAGTTTATTACCTTTTATATACTTGGGCATTACTCAACATCATAATACAAAAAAGGAGTTTGATTTTTGGTGAAGTTGTTCATAAAATTAGAATGAAAGCTATGAGTTGGGAGAACTCTTACTTGTCTATAGGGGAAGAATCACACTTCTGCATTCTATTCTTATTTATTTTCCTCTTTATAAACTTTAAGTTTCAAAAAATAACAAAAAGTATGCAACTTTGTATTGATAGGATTTTTAATAAATTCATATGGGTTGGACATGGCATTTGTATCCATTAGAAATTTGGAAGTTTCTTTGCAAAACAAAAATTTGTTGGGGGGGGGGGGGGGGGGTTTTGGTTTTGGGCCCCTGACCAGTCCTTGGAACATTCCGTGGATATCAATTTTTGCAAGCTTAGGATCAAACATAGATCTACTTTGGGGTTGTGGGTTAATTTCATGCATCTTAACTATTTCAAATTTTCTCACCCTCTTACCTATTTACTCAAATTGGGAGATTGTTTTATTTGGAATGAACTTTTGAATATGAGGAATAAAGCTAAGGATTTCATATCATGAAATATTAGTGAAGGTAAATTCAATTTTTGGTTTGATAATTAGACTCTGTTGGGCCTTCTGTCTCATTTCTTCGATGCAGTTCATTCCATTGATATTTGCGTGAAGGACTTTTTACATGAGAATGAGTGGAATGTTTAGGAACTATTTAAGTTTCTTAGTGATGAATTAGTTGGCTACATTACTCCTATGTCTTAATAAAACTAAAACGGATGCTCTCAGGTTCATACAAAACGTTAATATCTCTAATTATGTTTTTATTGCTGTAAAGTTAAGTCATTCTCTTGTTGTTGAATTGGGTACAAACATATAGAATTATATGTTAAAGCCATCTTAATCCTTTCTTGCTTAGCGGTTACACTATATGCTACTTCCTCTGGATGATAATCTTAAGCTTAAAGGGTCACATAATGTTTATAATTTCTTATTTTATCATAATGAAGAGGAATCTTCAATTATACACTTTTAATTGTGCCTTTGCCTTAGAAATTTGGTGGTTGCTATCACTTACTTATCTTTTTTTTTCTGCATGCGGATATCAATATTTGGATCATTGAATGTTGCATTAGAGGAGTGCTAAATTTAAACTTTATTTACAATATATAATTACTTATATTGTTTGTTGGTTTCTATCGATGGAAAGAAATCAAAGGAAGCACTATAAGCTTATTAGCAATGCTAAACCTATTCTTTCCAAGGTTAACTCTTTATTTCTAACATTGTTGCATACACTTCCTATTGAAGTATGTGGTTGGTCTTGACAGTGTTCACTAGGTGGTGGGTGTTGCTTTGTAGTTGTTTTGGTTGGTTAAGTGGGACAGTCCCCCACTTGGTGCTATTAAAGTTAATATTGATGGTATCTTTAGCTCTTTAAATGTATGTTCTTGAGGGGTCTTTCATAGCCATTTTGGAAAGGTTTATGTGCGTTTTATGCTCCCTGTGATTGTGTTAGTATATCTTACTTTGAGATGTCTCCTGTCCTTTACTTCTTACTTATATCAAAGGTGATCAAATTTAGGAATTTGATTCTGGAAATGGATTCCCACTCCATTTTTCTCTGTTGCATCGGGCGTAACATATGCATTTGGTAAAACTTGATCCTTTTGGAAATGGTTAAGAAGCTTCTACACCATTTCACTATTACTTGGAATTATATTTAGTGTGAAGCCATCAAAGAAGTAAATTTCTTGGCCAGAGTTGGTGCTTCACTTGGCGGTTTTAAAGTGGGTTCTTAATCTAATGCTAAATTTAGTTTACTTACACATGGAGTCAATTTAAACTTACTAAGCATTTGAATTGATCACATGTAATTTTATAGTTATTACAGTTTTTTGCGTGCGTTGTACCTCTCGGTGGAGGTTCTATTAGTTTTTTATTTTTGGTGTTTCACATTTTGGTATTAGTCAGAAACTCCAACCTGTCTTTGTAACCTTTTTTGTGATTAATAAAATTCCCTTCGGGTTCCTTTAATATATTATATATATATATATATACTTATGTCATAAATAAATTTTCATTATCCATCAATGATCTCAAAGAGTGAAATGAATTATATGGTAATTTTTAGCATGAAATGTTTAAATTTCAATAAAAAATCATTCAAAATAATGATTTCAGCAAACATATAATCAAACTATGCTCGATGTGATGGACCCGATGACACCAAAATAAATTTAATCAGTCAAATCAAGCCCAGATCAAGCGATTAGTCTACTTTGAGAATTTTACAATGCCTAATTTGATGGTCAAATGGATTTCAGATCTGGCAAGCTTATAATTAGATCAAACGTCTTGACAAAAAAAAATATAATGAGTTAGGGATCACTAAATTTTGACTGCATTAAGGCACTCTAATGTCCACAAAATGTCATCTAATTGACGGAACATTTCTAGTCCTATCGATGAGGGTGGTTAAAATTCCTTCCCTATTTTTAATTTGAACTAGAAAAATGGAGTCAAAAACCCTCTTAAAATAGGGTTAGAACAAGAGTTGAACTTCAAGATGGAACATGTGAAGAAGGAGCTATAACACAATATCGTTCATGAATCAAAGATCTAGTAATCACTTTCTACTCCTCCAACCACTGACACCATCGACCATTGCCGGATATCTGATACTCCTAAAATATATAGAATTTTTATACACATTTTTATGCCTATTTTTGAGATATTGTGCTTTAATGAAAGGTATTTGTGTGTTTTTTTGAGGTACAATCAAATGGATGAAAAATGAAAAGAAGAGTGAAAAAGTTCAAATTTGGAGCAATAATGAAGAAGGTGCAAACATGAATTGAGGCAGCTAAGAGCTCAAGTGTGGCGCTTTTGTGCAAATTTTACAGAGAGAGTAGCGCCTAAGCGCCAAAAGTAGTTATTTGATGATTAATTGAATTTAAACGAATTTTTAAAGAGGTGTTGCAAGCAACCCTTCTTAAAAATGTGGGAAATAGTCCATGGACATGAAAATTCATTCAATTGGCTTTTAAAAGGAGGAAACTTCTAAAGATTCATTGCTTCTAAAAGATTCATTAAAGGAGGAAACTTCTAAAAGATTCATTGAATGGAGACACATTTTGAAGAAAAATCATGGCACCAATTGGATTTTTATAAAAAAGACATGGATCATCAAAGATAGAGGCCAGCCAATCCCAACCATCATCCATCCAAGTAACCACCGCCGCGACCACTTTTCTTTTTATTTTGAGTTTTAGTTTGTATTTTGAGTGAAGGAAGAGAATTCAAAGAAACTTTAAGACATTTGGAGAAGAGGATTTGAAATAAGGTTTTATCTTTATGACTACATTTAGTTTTAATTTAGATTTCTTATTTATGTGCATGATTTCTACTTTTAACCTCAAGTATGGTTGTGTTTTCTCCATGGATTCTCAGTAGTTTTCTTTATCTTTTTCTTTAAAATGATAAGTGATTAATTATTGAAAGAAAGTTGTGTGAAGTGTTATACTTCAATGTTGGAAAAAGTTGTGTTGATTTGAAACCTTGTACTTTATTTACTTCTTGATTCAGAAAATTATGATGTTAATACCTGCTGTGAGAACACATAAGATCTAAGATGGTATTGTCTCAGTCAATGAATGGTAAGAATCACATTTGATTTCATAGATGAGAATGTAGTTCATGGTGTTCTTTGCTAATAAATAGGAAAATAAACTTTCTTGGGTGTAGAATTAGAGGATTTTAGAGTGTCAGGCTAAAGCCCCCAATTTAATTTGTAGTTTTAGGTTTCAATACGAGAAGTTTTCCCCCAGGTGGAGGGAGAAGAGGGAAGTCTAGAGTGGGAGCTAGTATCTTCCCTACCTAACCGATCTTCCAGACTATTCCAACTATAGATTAGCCGATATTCTTTATAGCATCTCTAGTGAGGGTAAAGAATATTATTGCTCCTATTTGGCACAAAATAATTAGTATACTTCCACAACAAACATTTTATTTTTATTACTAATTAATGATAAGGAAAAAGATATTTTATTTATATTGCCTTCTTTGTACAAGTATTTAGTTAAGTTAATTAGTTTTTTACTTTATTTTAATATATAGAAAATTACAAAAAGAATCAAACTTTCAATTCTATTAGAGTATCTTGAGTTTAGGTAAGAATAATTTGCTAAGTAAAATTTTTTTATCTAATTTCTTATACTTTATAAAGTGCATATTGCCAGTTTTTCTTGTGCTTTAGATATTTGGGGCTTAATCAAAAAGTCCTGTATTACTTGATAATGGTGGAAAATTTACTTTATGGTGGAAAATTTACCTAGCTTTTGCTTTGGATTAAGCTTTTGGATTTATTGCAAAGTAGGAATCACTATTAAGGAAATTAAGCATATAATTGCATACATCGCATTTTATATCTATAACCAAAGAATCAACACCAAGTTTTTTGCGTCGTTGCAGGGAAAAATTACAAAATTTTTGAAGAGGTTTTAAGAAAGCAAAATTTCTATTTTTTCAAAGTCTTATTTAAACTTTAGGATTTATTATAGGAATTTTCTAGTGTTGTTTTTATATTAAATTCTTGTTTGTGTCTTTTTTATTTTATTTTCTTTTCTTTTATGTGCTTCATAATAATGTATGCGTAGTTCATGTTCCACAAGACTTGTGCCTTATAATTCTGAATTATAAAGAACTATTAGAAAAATAAAAAAATTTAAAATTACTAAAAAATTTCAAGAAATGACAAATCAAAATAATCTAATTGTTTAAGATTTTAGACCTTTAAGAGATTATGCAAACTATACGGTGGATGAACTTCATTGTTGTATTCAAAAACCCGCTGTAGTGGCTAATTCATTTGAGCTTAAACATGATATTATCCAAATGATATCAAATAATCAGTTTGGAGGAGCACCAACTGAAGATCCAAATTTACATCTTGCGAATTTTCTAGAATTATGTGCTACATTTAATTATGATGGTGTATCAGATGATGCTATAAGACATAGGTTATTTCCTTTCTCACTGAGGGATAAGGCTAAGAAATGGTTACATTCATTATCACCTGGATCTATAAGAACTTGGGGTGATTTAGCGCATATATTCCTTGCTAACAATTTTCGACCACAAAAAACTGCGAAGCATAGAAATGATGTTATATCTTTTTGCCAATTTGAAAGGGAATCTATATATGAAGCATGGAAACGATTTAAAGAACTCTTAAGAAAGTGTACACATCATGTTATACTAGATTTGTTAATAATTCAAACCTTTTACAATGGATTAGCTGGATCTCTTAGATCTATTATCGATGTCGCTGCTGGTGGTTCATAGATGTCAAAACCATTTCATGAAAACCATTTCATCAAAACCATTTTATGACGCTTATATTTTAATTCAAGAGAGGGATACAAATATTTCTCAATGGCCTTCTAAAAAGGTAAATCTTAAGAAAGTAGTCAATATTCATGAAACGATGCTTTTTCCATGTTAGCAAATTAAGTTGTTGCAATTTTGATGAAGTTAGATCAGTTTGGAATGAATTTTTCTCAAGAAATTTTTATGATTTAAGAGAATTCATTAGGTCAAATGGTAGATTCTCAAGCATCATTAGAAATTTTGAATGTCATAAACATCAAGCAGAATAACCCATATTCTCAAGCAGAATAACCCATCAAGCAGAATAACCCATATTCAAACTACTATTACCTAAGTTGGAAGAACCATCCCAACTTTAATAGGAATAATACTTTGGGCGATAATAATCAGCAAAGGGGGAACAATCAAGTAAACCCATTGGAAACTGGAACAACCAAGGGAATAGTAATTATGGATCTACTTATCCTCCATATTTTATCAGTAATCCACAATTTAAGGAGAAGAAGTTGTCAATAGAAGAAGTGGTGTTACAAATGGGAAAGTTACATGGTGTTACAAATGGGAAATCAGTTACAAAGTCAAGGAGCTACAATTAGAAATATTGAGAATCAGTTGGGACAAATAACAAAGTCATTAAGTAATAGATCCCACAGAACACTTGCTAGTAATACATAAGCAAATCCAAAAGGCCAAAATAAAGTGCAAGTAAAAGCCATTCAACTTAGAAGCGAAAGAGAATTAGAAGGTAGAGTTCAAAAAGAGACTAAAGTAGAGAGAAAGTAGAGAGAGTAGAGAGAGAAAAGATTGAAGAACTAGAAGAGGATGCTCTTAAGGTTGAGAGAGACCTATTTCTCCACTTAAAGTTGACTTGGAAAAACCACCATCTCCATTTCCTCAGAGGCTCTGACAACAAAAGTTAAATAAACAATTTTCAAAATTTTTGAAAATTTTTAAGAAGCTTACAATTAATATTCCATTTACTGAAGCCTTAGAACAAATGCCAAGCTATGTGAAGTTTATGAAGGATATTCTTAATAGGAAAAGGAAGTTTGAGGATAATGAAACTGTTGCACTTAGTGAGGCGTGCAGTGCTATGATTCAAAAACAAAACTTCCTTAAAAGCTTAAAGATCATGGTAGCTTCACAATGTCATGTGTAATAGGAGACAAATTTTATGGGAAAGCTTTATGTGATTTAGGTGCAAGGATCAAACTTATGCCATTATCAATATTTAAAAGATTTGGATTAGGAGAAATATCCCCATTTTAAAAGATTTGGATTAGGAGAAATATCCCCTACTAATGTAAATCTGCAATTAGCAGATCGTTCAATAACCTATCATAAAGGAGTTATAGAAGATGTCCTAGTGAAAGTAGATCAATTTATCTTTCCTATTGATTTCATTGTGCTAGATATGAAGGAAGATACCTATCATTTTAGGGAGACCTTTCCTAGCCATAGGAAGAGCAATGATAGATTTGCAAAAGGGCGAATCAACTATCTGTGCCAATAATCAAACAATTACATTTAATGTTTCCAAATCAATGAAATACCCTGCGAAAGGTAAAGATAATGAATGCTATAGAATAGATGCAATAAGATATTTAAGTGAATGCCATTTCAAACCAACTTATGACAAGAAAACTGAAATGAAAGAGTTGGAACACAAGCAAGAAGAGGAATTGGATCAATATGAAGATTTTTATAAGGAAGATTTAAATTATGTTTGAGAAAGTTTTAAAGTTTTGGACATGCCAGAAAAAGATACATCTTTTGGTCCATCAATTGAAAAACCTCCTGAGCTTGAGTTAAAGGTACTTCCTGAACATTTGAAGTATGTCTTTTTATGTGATTCCTCTACATTATATGTTATAATTTCCTCAAAATTAACTACAAAAGAAGAAGAGAGTTTGATGAAAACTATAAAAAATTACAAGAAAGCCTTTGGCTGGACAATTGCTGATATAAAAGGAATCAATCCTTCAATTTGTATGCATAGAATTCATATGGAAAAGAATTGTAAACCCAGAGCTGATCCTTAAAGAAGATTGAATCCTATTATGAAAGAAGTTGTTAAGAATGAAATTTTAAACTCGTTAGTTGCTGGAATTATCTACCTTATTTCAGATAGTGCGTGAGTTAGTCTGATTCTCTATGTTCCTAAGAAAGGAGGAGTGACTGTGACTTTGACCGAACATAATAAGTTAATACCAACAAGATAAGTCACAGGATGGCGTATATGCATTTATTATATAAAATTAAACCTCACCACAAGGAAAGATCATTTTCCACTACCTAATCTAGATCAAATGCTGGATACACTAACTAAGCATAAATACTTTTATTTTCTAGATAGATATACTTGTTATCACCAAATACAGATAGCTCCTGAGGATCAAGAGAAAACAACTTTTACCAATCCTTATGGTACATTTTCCTTTAGAAGAATGCCCTTTAGTTTATGTAATGCACCTGCTACATTTCAAAGATATATGATGACTATTTTCTGTGATTTAATTGAAAAAGGAATTGAAGTTCTTATGGATGATTTTTTAGTGTTTGGAACTTCATTTGAATCATGTTTAGAACATTTATTAAGAGTTCTTAAGCGTTCTCAAGAAACAAATTTAGTCCTTATTTACTGAGGAAAATAATAATTTATGGTAGCAGGAGGAATACTTTTGGGACATTAAATTTCAGAAAATGGTATGAAAGTAGACCCTGTAAAAATTCAAGTAAACGCTAATATACCTTATCGCTAATTTACCTTACCGAACAAGTGTGAAGAAAATTAGAAATTTTTTAGGACATGCTTGATTTTACAGGCGATATATTAAAGATTTTTAAAAAATTGCTAAGCCTCTATGCCATTAACTTGAAAAGATGTAATTTTTAATTTTGATATAGAGTACCTAAAAGCTTTTGAAATGTTAAAAGAAAAATTAGTCACTGCACCATTTATTATTTCACCAGATTGGGGAAAACCTTTTGAATTAATGTGTGATTCTACTAATTATGCTATTGTAGCTATTTTAGGACAAAAGTATGATAAGATTTTCAAGGTTATCTACTATGCTAGTAGAACTGTTAATGAAGCTTAAATTAATTATACCACAACTGAGAAAGAGTTATTAGTAGTAGTATATACTTTTGATAAATTTAGATCATACTTAATTGGAATTAAATGATTGTGCATACATCATTCTGCTATTAAGTATTTAATGAAAAAGAAGGATGTAAAACCTATACTGATAAGATGGGTTCTTTTTTTTGCAAGAATTTAACTTTGAAATAATTGATAGGAGGGGAGCTAAGAATCAAATTGCTGATCATCTGTCCCGGCTTAAATTAGAAAAATCACTCAATTTTGAAAAAGAGATTAATGAAAATTTTTTAGATAAAGAATTGTTCAATGTTAATGAGTGGGGTGTTCTATAGTATGCCGACATTATAAATTTCATTGTTAGTGATATTATACCCTATGGAAGGACATACTAACAGAAAAGGAAATTTTTATCTAAAGCTAAGACTTAATTTTGGGATGACCCATTTTTATATAAACAAGGAAAGGATCTTATTAATCAAAGATGTGTGCCTTTAGAAGAAACTTTTGAAATTATCCAAACATGTCATAGTTCTGATTTTTGGGGACATTTTAGTGTTGATAAAATAACATAGAAAGTTTATAATCTGGATTTTATTGGCCTACAATCTTTAGATTTGTTAACACTTATATTAAAACTTGTGATCAATGTCAACGAGTAGGCAATGCTTATAGGAATAATGAGATTTCCTTGAATTATTTATTAGAAGTTGAGATATTTGATGTTTGGGGATTAGATTTTATGGGACCATATATATCATCTTTCAGGAATATATATATATATTGTTAGCAGTGAACTATGTATACAAATAGATAGAAACTAAATGGATATAAACTATTACTTTACCTTAATGTGATGCTCAAAGTGTTTCAAAGTTTTTAAGAATAAATATATTTTATAGATTTGTGATGCCGAGAGTAATCATAACTGACAGGGGAAGTCATTTTAGAAATGAAATAATGGAGAAGTTATTAAAGAAATATCATATTAACCATAAAATGGTACTGCTTATCGTTCTCAGACAAGTGGTTTGGCTGAATTATCCAATCCTGAAATTAAAAGAATATTAAAAAAATATGTAAATCCAACCAAAATAGATTGTTCAGTCAAAGTTGACTATGCTTTGTGGGCTTATAGGACTGCATACAAAACTCCTATAGGAATGTCCCCATACAGGCTAATATTTAGGAAAGCGTGTCACTTACCAATTGAACTTGAGCATAAAGTATTTGAGCATACTTGAGCATAAAGTATATTGGGCTATTAAAGAATTTAACTACAAATTAAAGGATGCTGGTGAGAAAAGGCTATTGCAATTGAATGAGCTTGAAGAGATGAGGAATGAATCTTATGAAAGTGCTAAGATTTATAAAGAAAAGATGGATTTAAAAGTGCTAAGATTTATAAAGAAAAGATGAAGATGTGGCATGATCGAAGAATTCCTACTGAAAATTTTCAGCCAGGGCAGTAAGTATTGCTTTGTAATGTAAGGTTAACACTATTTCCAAGCAAACTTAAGTCCAGGTGGATGGGCCCATTTGTTGTGATGAATGTTTATCCCTATGGAGCTGTGGATATTAAAGATCCTAAAACTAACAAAATATTCAAAGTGAATGGTCACAGGCTGAAATCTTACCTTTTTAGGTGATCAATTTAAATTAAATGATTTTATGATGCTAGGTCAATCGGAATAAGCGCTGGTTAAGTCAGGCTGACGACGTTAAACCAATCGCTCTGTGAGAGGCATCTCATATTTATCTGTGTGTTTGTTTTTATTGTTATGTTGTTGTGTTTGATTTAGAAAATTTTGGTAGTATTTTGAATTTATAATGAGTTAGTGATTATTTTAATACCTTAAAGGATGACTTAAACATGTTAGAATGCGTATTTGGACTGTAAGTTGACTTGTGCTAAATTGAGCACTGGCGCAATAGAGACAATCACCCGCATCCGACGCTTAAGCGCGACAGTTAAAAAACATGTGTGAATTTTAGTTTCTAGAACTTGTAACCTTGATT
This sequence comes from Phalaenopsis equestris, assembly GCF_001263595.1. Classification (NCBI taxonomy): domain Eukaryota; kingdom Viridiplantae; phylum Streptophyta; class Magnoliopsida; order Asparagales; family Orchidaceae; genus Phalaenopsis; species Phalaenopsis equestris. The sequence goes on from NW_018221734.1 coordinate 42,470, forward strand.
TAGTAGGATTTAACATGGGAGAGCAGTTCTAGGACGTGCATAGGGGTTACAGGGAAGGTTTAAAGACTATAAACAGAGGGGTATGAGGAAAAGTCTCACCACACTTCCATTTAATTCTATATTCTAAGTGAAAAGTGAGAGTTTTGGAAAATTTTATCTTAGGAGAGTGATTTAAAGAAAAAGGAGGAAGTAATGAGGAAAAAAATTGTTATTCAGAGTGTACAAGAATTATACAATGGTTTCTTTGCTGCTAGTATTGAAGGGATAGCGGAGAAAAACACTAAAATCGAGGCTGACATGGTTTCAATTGAAGCAAAAGTGATGGAAGTTAACACACATTTGGATCACATGGGATGACCACTTAAGATACCGTTTAGGCATACCAGTTTTATAGAAGAAGTGGCCAAGACTATGTATTTGAAGAATAAATAGATTGAAGAAGATTCAACCAGAGTTATTAACCATCGTCCATTCTCTCAAATTTACATTCCAAATGTTGATGGAAAGACTAATGAAAGGCCATGATTCGTTCCACTGAGTGGAGATTGGATTTAAGTTCGTGGTTTAATGTTTATGTGTTTTGTGTTTGTTTGTTAATGTTAAGTGTGTTTTGCATGTTATTTTGCATGTTATTAATGTGATGATTGTTTAGTGTTTGTGTTTAGGAATTTTCTCATCCAAGACTATTTGAATTAAGAATCTATGTATTAAAAATTTTTGTAATCATTCGTGAATGAATATAAGTGTTTTTTTGTGTGAAATTTTGGGTTATTTTTTGTTGAACCATATTAGCGCGTTGAATCGAATTAGTTTCGCGTTGAATCGAATTAGTTAAGATTGGTAAATTTTGAGTAAGAGGAGAGTTGAAAGGGAATAAAATAGTTATTATAGAGTTATGAGACCATGTAGGGTTGGTTGACTTAGGCTAAGAGTGCATTTCACTTAAATCAAAAAAATCAAAATTTGTGCACTAGCACCTAAGCGCCAAGACCCCGCGCTTAAGCACTGCATAAATCGAGAGACAGGCGCCTCAGTGCCGAAGCATTTGTGTTTAAGCGCCAGTTCACAAAAATCAGTTTGCAAATGGTTTTAAGTGAGAATTCGGTGAAAAAAACTCCATTTTTGCACCTTGATGTCACCCCTTCCTCGAGATTTCACGAATTTGAAGTTAGGGCACACCTATTGTGACGATTTCTTGCTGGTTTGGAGAAAAATTGCTAGATTTGATTTCTCTGAGGTAAGAGCTTCACTTATATGTAAAAATTTTTTATTTTCACCATATATTTTGAGCACATTCTTGACCTACTTGAAAATCACTATTAATGGTGAAAATTTGAGAAAAATCTATGGAAAATACATAGATTTGGTAGTTTAAGCTTTTAGGAGTTAAGTTTAATGATTTTGAGTTGAATTTGGAATTTATTGTGAATTTTATGTGATTTTTATAAATGGCACCAAGAATGAAGAGGAGCAAAGGCTCAATTTGATTCAAACAAGTTTGTTAGTGCTAGAGCTCAGATCGATACAGTGATGCACTACAATAGAGAAAGTTGACTCCTGAACGATGTTTCAAAAGTCCAAGAGGAGATGTGGAGGATTTGATTGTTCGCTGCCAGTGGGAGCGGTTCTGTTATTTTTTTGATGCAGCAGTGATTTCTGTGGTGCGGGAGTCCTATGCGAATCTGCCTGAAGCTGAAGAAGGAGTCATGGTGAGGGGAAAGACAGTACCTTTTTCACCTGAGGTAATAAATGAGTATTATCATTTTCCCTTGAGCACTTTAAGTTTTTATTCAAACTATAGTCCTATTGAGGAGGAGTTATATGAGATCATTTCATCTTTAACCACTGGGAGAGGGCGTTGGAAAATTACAAATGAAAAGAGAGTAAACTTTTCCACTTCAATGTTGGATACCATTGCAAAGGCATGACATTATTTTATTTCTGGTCGTCTATTGCCTACCAATCATCTTAGTGAAGTGACCTGTGATCGAGCAACTTTGAACTATTGCATCCAACAGTTCAAACCCATCGACAACCCATCGACATTGGAGCTTCATTGGAGCTTTGATTCATAATGTTATTACCACTTCTTCCGACACCACCACTACTGCATGTTTGGGATTTGCATCCTTGATCTTTTCTTTATGTGAGTTGGCTAGAGTTAGATTTAATAGCTGGGAAGAGACCTTGCAACCTCTTAAGTCCATTACCAGTGTAAATGTGAAATCTTATTCACATCATTCCATTTTTGGCTGTAGAGGAGGATTTTCTAGTAGTTCTACTGCTTCAACATCTTGAGCTTCCACTTCACGTGCTTCTACATCACAGGGTTAGACTTCTGGATCTGATTATCAATCACAACTTTTGTAGAGGATTTTGGACAACGTTAACTACAATGCAGACAAGGTATTAAATTTAGAAAAATTTGCGGAGGAGATGTGGTGATTATGAGGAAGAATACAACTCAGCTATGAAGAACCTCAGGAGAGGTAACTAAGATGTAGTTTTTCCTCAATATCTGAGATATCCATCATATGAGATTGTAAGTACTTGGAATAGTGTTGAGAGTGATGCAGAGGATCAGGATGATTAAATTGGATCTATAGTTTTGTTTGATTTTTAGTTTATGTATTGTTGCGAACTGGTGATGGTGCAATTATTCTGTACATTTTGTTATGTTTAGATTTGTATTTGTTGAGATTGTTAGTTTTTATTGTGTTTTGTTTTGTTAGACACTAATGTGATGTATTTGTATTTTTGTGAGTAGTTAATATGTTTTGTGGCAGTAATTGTGCTAATTGTTTTGTCTATTGTAGTTAGTTAGTCTGTGCTGAACTTAATTCTAGATCTTGAGAAGGTTAAAATATAGCTAACTTGTTACTTAAAAACTACATGTTTAAAATTTTAAATTTACTACCAGATATTTTTCATTATGTTGCAGTTATGTATGTTCGTTAGTGTGTTTGTTTTCTTTTAAGTTATACTCCACTGCCTAGAAGTCCAATGAATCTCTATATGTTAAGTAAATTAAAATTTGATCAATTTAATTTTCATTGCTATTTTTAATTTTTGTATTAACATATTTAGGATATAAAAATTCCTACAAACGTATTATTTTTAGTTTCATTCCTACCTATTTACATACGCTGCAAAAATGTTTTATTTTATTAAAAATTTAAGTTTGGGGGAGGGATGAAAATTTTTTCAAAGACTTGAAATTTATTTGTTCTCAAATAAACTTCAAATAAATTTGATTTTTATTTGAAGAAAAATGATCATGTATATGAAGTTATATTAGGGAAGTAAATTTTTGAATATAGAAATGAGTAAAACTTAAATTTAAAATTTTTTTGTGTAGAAAATGCTAAATATTGTGTAACTATCTTTAGTAGGAGAAATTATATTTTTGAAAAGTGAAGAAGAACTAGACTTTTTCTTTCAAGACTTAAATTTCTTTTATTAAAAATAATTTTTAAAATCATTATTATATTCTTAAGTAAAAGATTTATATCAGGACTTTACTTTAGGAACAGAAGAGTGGAATTCAAAATCATTAAAGGCCTATCCAGATATAGTAATCCTTGCCTAAAAAATTAAAAAAAGGAAAAAGAAAAAATAAAAAGAAAAAAAAAAGAAAAGGAAAAGAAAAATTGAAGAAGGGAGGAGAAGCTTGACGATTAGTCCCTGATTAAAAATTGGTTCCACATCTGATCTTTCTAAAATATAAGACTGGAAAAACTCCTAAGCTTAAGGTTATAATATGGTAAGTAAAATTATGCTTAATAAAAATTTTTAAGTGGAGATGATAAAATGCCTAAACTCTATATTTGGAGAATCTACAATATTTTTGAACTAGATAGAAACTCATATCTTCATATTTCTTAACATTAAAAATTTCTAAACTCTAAGTTGGTCTCATTTACTAATATTTTTTTCTAAATTGGACTATTATATTTCTACATCAAAATTTTAGAAACTTCTAAGGAAACTCATATACATCATCAACTTATTTAGTTTTTAAAGATTGAAGGGTCACTTGAGGAAATATAACATTTTAATTTTGGGGAATTTTGATACACCTAAAATATATAAAATTTTTAGACACATTTTTATGCTTATTTTTGAGATATTGCGCTTTAATGAAAGGTATTTGTGTGTTCTTCTTTTAGGTACAGTCAAATGGATGAAAAATAGTAAAAGGAGTGAAAAAGAGTCAACATTTGGAGCAAAAATGAAGAAGATGGAAAAATGAACTTAGGCGCCTAAGCTCCCAGGACTGGTACTTACGCACCAGTTATACAACAAGAGCCAAGCCTAAGCGCCAGATACCTCACGCTTAAGGGCCAGAAGTAGTTATTTGATGATTAATTGTATTTGAACGAATTTTTGAAGAGGTGTTTGAGAAACCCTTGGTAAAAATGTGGGAAATAGTTCATGGACATGAAAATTCATTCAATTGGCTTTTGAAGAGAGGCAACTTCTAGAAGATTCATTGAATGGAGACACATTTTGAAGAGACATCAAAACATCATTTGGATTTTTATAAAAAAGACTTAGATCATCAAAGGGAGAGGCCAGCCAATCCCAACCAAGAGCCATCATCCATCCAAGCAACCACCGCCGCAGCCGCCGTCAGATACTTTTCTTTTTATTTTGAGTTTTAGTTTGTATTGTGAGTGAAAGAAGAGAATTTAAAGAAAATTCAAGACATTTGGTGGAGAGGATTTGAGATAAGTTTTTATCTTTATGACAACATTTGGTTTTAATTTAGATTCTTGTTTGTGTGCATGATTTCTACTGTTAGACTCAAGTGTGGTTGTGTTTTCCCCATGTATTCCTAGTAGTTTTTTTTTATCTTTTTCCTTAAAATGATAAATGATTAAGTATTGAAAGGAAGCTGTGTGAAGTATTAGACTTCAATGTTGTAAGAAGTTGTGTTGATTTGAAAACTTGTACTTTATTTACTTCTTGATTTGACCATTTAAGATGTTAATACCCGTTGTGAGAATATTTAAGATCCGAGATGGTATTGTATTAGTCAACAAATGTTAAGAATCACATTTAATTTCATGGATGAGAATGTAGTTCATGGGGTTTAGTGCAAACAAATAGGGAAATAAACTTTCATGGGTGTAGAATTAGAGGACTTTAGAGTGACAGGTTAAAGCCCCCAATTTAATTTATAGTTTTAGGTTTTGATATGAGATGTTAGCCCTCAGATGGATGGAGAAGAGGGAACTCTAGAGTGAGAGCTAGTATCTTCCCTACCTAACCGGTCTTCAAGACTATTCAAACTATAAACTAACCACTATTCTTTATAGCATCTCTAGTAAGGGTAAAGAATATTATTGCTCCTATTCAGAATAATATAATTAGTATACTTCCACAACAGAAGCTATATACTTATTACAAATTCATGATAAGGAAAAAGATATTTTATTTATATTGCCTTCATCTTGCAAGTTTTTAGTTAAGTTAATTAGGTTTTTACTATATTTTAATAAATCAAAAATTACAAAAAGAAACGAACTTTCATTCTTATTATATCGTCTTGAGTTTAGGTAAGAATATTTTGCTAAGTAAAATTTTGTTATCTAATTTCTCTTATTTTATAAAGTGCATATTGCCAGTTTTCTCTATGGGTTGGATATTTGGGGCTTAATAAAATAGTCTTATATTACTTGATAATGATACGTATACTTGCGTAGTATCCCATATTTAATTATTATTATAATTGTATTCTTCTTTGCTTCATAGTGAAAAATTTACCTAGCTTTTGTTTTGGATCAAGTAGGAATCACTATTAAGGAAATTAAACATATAATCACCTACATCACATTTTACATCTATATAGAAAATCAGGATCAACATCCATCATTGACTATTGTCGGTAGCCCTCAAATTGTTGAAATAGAATCCTTCACAGACTCACAACATTCACTATGATATGCCTACGTATGTTGCATAATAGTTAAGCACTCGATAGAGAAGTATGTTTTTTTAGTATACTGTGCAATGACACATCTCTAAGACTGTATGACATTACACTAGAAATACGATGCAAAAATGCTCCCACATTCACTACTGATGCACCCCAAAAAAATTATGAGAACACACCCTAAATACGGTATAATGATGTGCCCCAAATATGTTGCAATGATACATTGACCCAACCTGCAATTACGTGTATTTTTAATCTCCAAAATTTTGTCAAAAAATAGGTCTCAAATTATATCTAGCGGCTAGGGTGAATAAATTTAATGATTTATGAATTATATAATAAATTTTAACACTACGGGTGTGTACACCAAAATAATATGTTGTTTTAAGTATACATTTTATGCTTATTTTTGGTGATATTGCACTTTCAAAAAGGGTATTTTCATGTTTTTGTTGCAGGTACATCAATTTTAGCCATTTGGAGCAAAATTAGCAAAACAGATGAAATTTGGAGCCAAAATAACAAGTTTTGAGAATGTTGGTGCCAGATGCGCCAGATTGGCACAATATGAGCCATTTTATAGAGAACTGGCGCCAGATGCGCTAGAATTGGCGCAAGATGCGCCAAAACCAAGAACAACACAGACTTAAGCAAGCTAGCGCCAGATGCGCTAGAATTGGTGTAAGATGCGCTAGAGGCGACTTTTTGCAGATTAAGGCAGTTCAGGACAAATTTTGTGCAAATTTTCAAAAGGACACTTGTTTTAAATACCCGTTGGAGTGATTTAATGCATCTTGACACTTTGAACGATTATTTTATGAAGGGATATGTCTCTTGGATCAATGAACACATCTTTTGAATTCAAAAGAGTTAACTTTTGGATAGAATTTTGTAGGGAATTTTGAATTTTTTTTGGAGGGAGGCAACCTTTAATAAAAGAGAGGGAAGTCTAGGGCTAAGAGAGTTGATGGTGTAACGTGAAAAGGGGGCAATAGAGAGAAAGAGAGAGTGAGAGAAAGTCAAGGACTTGAAGATTCTCTTCAAAGATTGTAAGAGGAGAGGGAAGGTGAGAGATTTCTTCTTCATTACAATTCTAATAGAGAATTGAGAGTGCTTGTAAGGAGAGAAAGGCTTGAAGAAAACTTTTAGGGATTTTCTTGGGAAGGATTGTGAGATCTTGGGAAGGATTGTAGGATTGTGAGATAAGTTGTGTCTTTTATTTCTTTTATTTTGTAAACTTATTTTTATTAACAAAATTTGTGTTTTGTCATATCCTTCGCATTTATTGTGAGTAGTCTTCTTTATCCTTCTCCCTACATTGAGATATAGGCTTTTGAAGAATTGATTTTGTTTTATGTGGTTATAAATGTCAATAATTTGTGATGATTCGAACTCTGATCTTCATTTACTTTTTGATCTGGCCAAATGAATTGATAAAATGTATTGAGAAATATATATTCGAAAAGGGCGATGATTTTTACAACATAGTGAGAATCACATTTGATTTCATGGGAGAGGATGTCATCCATGGACTTGGGTTCAAATAAATACGAAAATATACTTTGTTGGATGCAGAATTGGAGATTTTGAGGTGAGATTAAAATCCCTAAATTGGTCTAGTTGATTGGAAACTAATGCAAGATTGTTATTCCTCAGATGAAAGAGTAGTGAGAGCTTTGGAGTGGCAGCCAGTATCCTCCCCGCCCAACCAAGGGATTAGGGGACAACCAAGGAATTAGGGAACAAATTCTGGATTAGTCAATGTTCTTTATGCACTTAGAAGTGGGTAAAGAATATGATTGCTTCTATTTTGCACAAAATAATTTACATATGTATTTTCAAATGATTTTAATTTCTTCACAATCTATATACTCATTGTAAAGGGAAAGGATGTCTTCTTAAATTTGAACTCTTCTTCACAAAAACTTTGTTTGGTTTTCGTAATTTTACTTTCGAAAGTTTAGCAATTAGATTATTTAACTTTGTCTTTTTACTGCATTTTTTTTAGCATTCACTCTATTACTTATATTCAAATTTAGCACTTCAATTTTGTAGTTTAAAATTATAGTTTAGATTATAATTTTAAGAATTAACTAATGGACATTTCCAACTTCCGTGTGGGATAGATATCTAGGACTCCATTAGAGCCCTTTATTACTTAAGCGATACGTACACTTGCGTTATTTTTAGGGGATTTGACAGTTTAAAAATTTTCAAAAAGTTAAAACTATTTTCATTAAAGTTATTTTTGTTGTGATTAATTTGTATATTTAATATTGTATCTGTCATGTGTATTTTGTAATATTAAAAAATATTTACAAAATTAACACACTAAATCCACCCCGCATCAAGTTCTTGGCACCGTTGCCAGAGAAGTAATGTAATGTAATAGTAAGTTATTTTATAATTTAAATTATTTTTATTTTAAAACCTTAAAAAAGTGTTTGTAGTTTAGTTTGAATATTTTCATATTTTAGTGTGTTTAGTTTGAATATTTTCATAATTTAGTTTGAAACACCAACTGAAGATCCTAATTTACACATTGCTAGTTTTCTATAATTGTGTGCTACTTTTAAATATGATGGAGTGTCGAATGACGCCGTCAGACTTAGGCTTTTTCCTTTTTCATTATGAGCTAAAGCTAAGATGTGGTTAAACTCGTTAGCATTTGGATCTATATAAACATGAGGAGACTTATCACAAAAATTTTTATGTAAATATTTCTCACCTTAGCAAACTGCTATGCTTAGAAATGATATTACACTTTTTTTACCAATTTGGAGGAGAATCAATTTATGAAGCCTGAGAAAGATTTAAAGATCTTCTTAAAAAGTGTCCACACCATGCATTGACAGATTGGTTAAAATTCAAAATTTTTATAATGGATTGGTTGGATCTCTTTGATCGATAATTGACGCAGCTGCTGGTGGATCATTAATGTTAAAAACATTCGATGAAGCATATTCTTTAATTGAAGAGATGGCTACTAATAATTTCAATGGCCCTCTGAAAAGGTAAATCTGAAAAGAGTAGCTAGTATTTATGATTCTGATGCAATATCTATGTTAGTTGCCCATCTAGCTGTTATATCAAAGAAGATAGATCAATATTGAATGAATTTTTCTCAGACATCACTTGTGCTTGAGAAAAACACATTGGGACAAATGATATAATCTTAATCTTCTTATGAGATCTTAAATGCAGTAAATAATCGTTCTAATAATTCTTATGCCAATTATTACAATCCTGGTTGGAAGAATCATCCAAATTTTTGTTAGAGTAACAATAACTCTAATGCTGCAAATCCGCAATGGGGAAACAATACTGCAAACCCATTGAGAAACTCCAACATTCAAGTAAATCCAATTTATAAAACTTATTACCTTCCAGGTTTTAATAATATTTAGAGTAAGGAGAAAAATTTGTTAATGGAAGAATTGATATTGCAAATTATTGCAAATGGAAAGTCAATCAATTACAAAGTCAAGGAGCTGTAATTAGAAACATGGAAAATCAATTGGTATTTAATGCCACTACACTTAGTAATAGACATCCAGGAACGTTGCCCAATAATGTTGAAGTAAATCCTAAAGATCAGAGTAAAGAGTAAATTAAGGCTATTCAACTGAGAAGTGGAAAAGAATTGGAAAACACAGTTCAAAAACAAGTGGAAGTTGAAGTTGAAAAAGATGAGGTGAAAAATGAAAAATCTGGGGAAGATTCTCATTTTGCGTCAGAATGTCCTATTAAACCAATGAAAATCACTATAGAAAGACCACCACCTCCATTTTTTCAAAGATTGAAGTAGAAAAATAGAGATAACCAATTTTAGAGATAACCAATTAGAAAAATAGAGATAACCAATTTTCAAAATTTTTGGAGATATTGAGGAAATTAATAATAAAAATTCCATTCGTTGAAGCCTTGGAACAAATGTCATGCTATGCAAAGTTCATGAAGGATATACTTAATAAGAAAAGGAAGTTTGCAAGAAATAAGACCGTTGCACTCAGTGAAGAGTGTAGCGCTATAATTCAGAAGAAGCTTTCTGAAAAGCTTAAAGATGCTAGAAGTTTTACTATTCCTTGTCCTATTCACGAAAGATTTTTTGGAAAAGCTTTATGTGATTTAGGAGCCAGTATTAATATTATGCCTTTATCAATTTTTAGAAGGTTATCAATTTTTAGAATATCAATTTTTAGAAGGTTGGGTTTAGGAGATATTTCACCTAAAACTATAACTCTTAAGTTAGCTGATCATTCGATTACCTATCCTAAAGGAGTTATAGAAGAGGTTTTGGTAAAAGTTGATAAATATATCTATCCTGTGGACTTTTACGGATTTTATTGTATTAGAAATGGTGGAAGATAATGAAATTCCTATCATTTTAAGAAGACCATTCCTGGCCAGTGGAAGAGCTTTAATAGATGTGTGGAAAAGAGAACTAACCATGAGAGTTAGTGATCAAGAGGTTACATTTAATTTTGCAAAATCAATGAGATACCCTGCAAAAGAGCAAGAGATTGAATGCTTCAAAATGGATATTAATGAATATTTAAGCTATGAATATTTCAAGAAGACATTCAAAGAAGGATTTGAAAAGGAATATTAGATGAGGATAAAATTCAAAATGAATCTATGAAAGTGAGTAAAGAAGATTTGGATTACGTTCATGAAAAATTTGAATTCTTAGACCCTTCAGAAAGTAATAAGAATTTGATTTCATCTATTGAGAAACCACCTGAACTAGAATTAAAAACACTTCCTACACATTTGAAGTATATATTTTTAGGAGATTTATCTACATTACCTGTTATATACATTACCTGTTATATCTACATTACCTGTTATAGTATCCTCAGAATTAACTGATACATTAGAAAAATAGTTGTTGGAAACATTGAGAAGATATAAAAAAACCTTTGGTTGGACATTAGCTGATAGTAAAGAAATTAGTCCTTTAATTTGTATGCATAGAAGTTATTGGAAGATCAACATGAACAAAGAGTTGATCCTCAAAGGAGATTGAATCCTATGATGAAAGAAGTTGTTAAGAAAGAGGATCAAGAGAAAACAACATTTACTAGACCTTATGAAACTTTAACTTTTTGACGAATGCCCTTTAAATTATGTAATACACCTACAACATTTCAAAGATATATGATGTCACTTTTTAGTGATTTAATTGAAAAAGGGATTGAAGTCTTTATGGACAAATTTTTTGTATTTGGAACTTCATTTGAAATATGTCTGAATCATTTAGAGAAAGTTCTAGAACGATGTGAAAAGAATAATCTCGTATTAAACTAGGAAAAATGTCAATTTATGGTTGCAGAAGAAATTGTGCTAGACATAAGATTTCAGAAAATGACATGGAAGTAGATCATGCAAAAATTTAGGTTATATCAAACCTATCTCCACCTACTACTGTAAGAGGAGTTAGGAGCTTTTAGGATATGTTGGGTTTTACTGGTGAAATATTAAAGATTTTTTAAAAATTACAAAGCATTTATGCCAACTTCTAAAAAAAGATACAAAATTTGACTTTAACCAAGATTGCCTAAAAGCCTTTGAAACTTTAAAGAAAAAATTGATCACTGCTCCTATAATTGTTTCACCTAATTAGGAGAAACATTTTGAATTAATGAATGATGCTAGTGATTATGCAATTGGAGCTGTATTAGGGCAAAGATATGATAAGATTTTTAAAGTCATATAATATGCTAGTAAGACTATTAATGATGCTCAGATTAATTACACCACCACTGAAAGAGTCACAACTGAAAGAGAGTTATTAGCTATTTTTTATGCTTTTGATTAGTTCAGTTCATATCTAATTGGAGCTAAATGTGTTGTGCATATTGACCATTCGGCTATTAAATATTTAATGCAAATGAAGGATGCAAAACTAGGATTAATTAGATAGGTACTTCTAATGCAAGAGTTTGATTTTGTAGTAGTCGATATAAAAGGGACTGATAATCAAATAGCTTATCAACTATCTAAGCTAGAACAGGAAGAAATTCTTGATATGGAAAAAGAAATTAATGAAACTTTTCCTGATGAACAACTTTATGTTGTAAAAGGATGGGAAATACCGTATTATGCTGATATTGTAAATTATATTGTTTGTGATATTTTACCAAATGGATTAATAAAAGAACAAGAATAGAAATTCATTCATGATGCAAAATCTTATTTTTGGGTTGACCAAAATTTGTATAAACAATGCAAAGATTTAGTAATTAGACGATGTGTGCCTTACAATAAAATTTAGGAAATTATCCAAGAATGTCATGATTTTGAATTTGGAGGTCATTTTAGGATATGTTGGGTTTTACTGGTGAAATATTAAAGATTTTTTAAAAATTACAAAGCATTTATGCCAACTTCTAAAAAAAGATACAAAATTTGACTTTAACCAAGATTGCCTAAAAGCCTTTGAAACTTTAAAGAAAAAATTGATCACTGCTCCTATAATTGTTTCACCTGATTAGGAGAAACATTTTGAATTAGTGTGATGCTAGTGATTATGCAATTGGAGCTATTTTTAGGGCAGAGATATGATAATATTTTTTTAAAGTTATATACTATGCTAGTAAGACTCTTAATAATGCTCCAATTAATTACACCACTGAAAGAGAGTCATTAGCGATTGTCTATGCTTTTGATAAGTTTATATCATATCTGAGTGGAGCTAAATGTGTTGTGCATACTGAACATTTGACTATTAAATATTTCATGCAAAAGAAGGATGCTAAACCAAGATTAATTAGATGAGTACTTCTAATGCAAGTGTTTGATTTTGTAGTAGTCGATAGGAAATGTATTAATAATCAAATTGTTGATCATCTATCAAGGCTAGATCAAGAAGAAATACTGGATATGGAAAAATAAATTAATGAAACTTTTCCAGTTGAACAACTTTATGCTATAAAAGGACGAGAAATAGCTTGGTATGTTGAAATTATAAATTATATTGTTAGTGGTATTTTACAAATGGATTAATAAAAGAACAAGAATAGAAATTCATTCATGATGCAAAATCTTATTTTTGGGTTGACCAAAATTTGTATAAACAATGCAAAGATTTAGTAATTAGACGATGTGTGCCTTACAATAAAATTTAGGAAATTATCCAAGAATGTCATGATTTTGAATTTGGAGGTCATTTTAGGAATGAAAGAACTGTTCATAAAATTTTGTAATCTGGATTTTATTGGCCTACTCTATTTAGAGAAGATTTAATGGGACCATTTATACCTTCATTTAGAAATGTTTAATATATATATATATATTAATTTTAGCAGACTATGTAATGATATGGATAGAAGCAATCACTTTACCACAATGTGATCATCAGAGTGTTTCAAATTTTTTAATTAAAAATAATTTTTCAAGATATAGAATTCCGAGAATAATCATTACTGATAGAAGATCTCATTTTAGAAATGCAACAATTGCAAGATTGGTAGAAAAATATAATATAGTACATAAAATTACAACTGTTTGTCATCCTCAGACTAGTGGTTCGGTAGAAGCTTCTAATCGTGAAATTAAAAGAATTTTGGAAAAAAGTGTGAATCCGAATAAAATGGATTGGTCTGCTAGCTTAGATACAACATTATGGGCATACATGATAGCTTATAAGACACTTATAGGAATATTCTCGCATAGATTAATTTTTGGGAAGACTTGTCACTTACCAGAAGAATAGGAGCATAAAGCTTATTGAGCTATTAAGGAATTCAATTTCAATTTGAAAGATGCTGGTGAGAAAAGATTACCGCAATTGAATGAGCTTGAAGAAATTATGAATGAATCTTACAATAATGCTTAGATCTATAAGGAAAGAATGAAAGAATGACATGGTCGGAAGATAATAAAAAAAGAATTTGAGCATTGACAGGAAGTTTTATTATACAATACAAGATTGAAATTATTTCTTGGAAAACTGAAGTCTAGGTGGAACGAACCATTCAAAATTTTTAAAGTCTATCTCTATGGAGCTGTTAATATTGAAGATCCCAAGACTGAAAGGATATTTAAAGTGAATTGGCATGGAGTAAAACAATATTTTGATGGTCAAAGACCATTTTTAAAGAGACTTTAATGTTGGGTCACCCAAAATAAAGACTGGGAATGTCGGGCTGACAACATTAAACCAAGCGCTTTATGGGAGGCAACCCGTAGTTATCGTCGTCTATTCTATTTTTATATTTTACTTATATTAATATACTTGTGCTTCTATAAATTTCGTGTATTTAAAGTTTGACTTTGATAAAATATTTAAAAATATCTTTATTTACCTAATTGCATAAGAAAATTGAGGATTTATTGGGTCAAAATCGAAATGACAAAATTTTTGGAACTGGTGCATGATGCGCAATATTCTAGAGGGCTGTCGGATGAAGCACCACAGCAACGAAAATGACTTAAAACATTTGAAATGATAGTTTTTGGTGGTTTTTGGCGGGTTATTCTCCTTAAAACTCCCAATAACTAATTCCAAAGTCAATTTTAAGGGGGAAAACGAGGGAAGAGTCACTAGTTTTCAATTCCAATAGCGTCCCACTCTAGAAATTTTGCTACATTTAGAATTTTTAATTGAAGAAAGTTCATCAGTTTTGATGCGCAGAAGTTACATTATCTTGTTCTTGTGAAGAAGAGGCTAATCAAAGAAAGGGGGTTTATGAATCGAGGATTCAATGCACCGAATACTCAAGTAGAAGAGATTATTTAGCAGAGACGCTGGGAAGTGCTTTCTTACACTATTACCACTGTAGTTGTCCCTGTGGTGAAAGAGTTTTATGTAAATCTTCATGGAATCAACCAAGGAATTGTCTATATGCAAGGTACGTTTGTGCAATTCAGTCCTCTAAGAATAAACGAGATGTTTATGATTGAAAATGTGCCTATTTGCCACTATGCATATTTTACTCCTACGAGAGATAATATGAATGAACTCTATCGATACCTTAAGGATGAAGATGTAAATTGAGAGGCCAGAGATGATGGAAATGTAAGTTTTTATTCATCATTATTAAATCCTGCTTGTAAGGCATGACATTTCTTTACTGCATCGAAGTTACTTCCCACTATGAAAATCAGTAAGGTAAATAAGGAGAGTGTTATTCTAAACTACTGTATTCAAACTGAAAAATGTATTGATATTGGAGCAATAATTGTGAAATCAGTTTTGGGTTTGATTGCCAATGGATCTGCAGCTGGATTGGGGCATCCATCCACTATTTTTCTACTATGCAGTCAATTGCAAGTACCTAATGAGAGTTGGGAGAAAGTGCTTCTTTCTTGGAAGCTGATGGATCCAGAAGTCTAATGCAACTGTATTGGGATGGGAGATGAGAATGATATGAATGTGTTGACGGATCATGCATCCCAGAGTTCATCTGGATTTGAGACTGAAGGAACATTTTGAACATACTAGTCATATTGAAGATGGTTTTGTACATATGTTCACGAAACATGCTTAGATTGGGGAATAGTTAACTGATGAGTTTCCTTATCGACCCTTCTACAAATTGTACGCACACTACCAATCGATGAGAGATATCTAGGAGGACAAGCGCGGAAAAGATGTTTGAACTTAATTTATGCACAAAATATTTTATTTAGTACTACTTGTTTGTGTTAATATGTTATGTAGGATTGCATTTACTTTTACTATTAAACTTTATTTATGTTTATGTTTAATATTTTAATGTTTAGATTTCAATGTTAGGATGTTTGGTTTGCTTTGGGCACTGAACTAAATGTTTGTTGGCTTGAAAAATGTTAGTTTGTAATAGCGCAAATTTTATTTATAAAAGTGAGTTCTGTGTTATTTATGAAAGTTTGGTGCCAAAGTAATATTTAAATTATGATTATAAATGTTCATTTAGGTTAATTAGAGGAGGGCGTACACCGGTTCGCAACAGATTTCCACAAAAAATGAGATCTGGAAAATTATGGCGTTGGTGCCAGATGTGCCAAATGAGCGCATGAAGCGCCAGTTTACAAAGAGGCGACACATGATGTACAAGATTTGGCACTAGATGCGCCAAAATCTTGAAAATGACATATTACCTAAAAAATCATGAAATCGCATTGTAAACTCCATTTTTACTGTTTGGGCCGTCTCCTACCTCTAAACCATGACCTAGGGCTTCACATTGTGAGCGTGAGAGAAGATTTTGGAGGCCAAAAGTTTTAGATTTCATCTTCTCTTGGTAAGAGCTTCACTTTAATCTAGAAATTTTTTATTTTCACCATGGATTTTTCCTACATTTTAGATGATTCAAGATTTGATGTTTTTAGTGGAAAAGCTTGAAGATAACTCATGGTGAAAAGTTTCTTACCAAATAATCTTACATGAGGAGTTAGATTTTTTATTTTGTGATTTATTTGGATTTTCATAGAAATTTTAATGGCTCCACCAGTAAAGAGAGGAAAGCCGACAAAAGATTTTGATGCAAGGAGATTTGTTAATTTAAAAGCCCAACATTCTTATAACACTCAAATGGAATAGAAAAAGTTGATCCAAGAATGAGCATTTTCTAACCAGGGTGGCGAGATCGAGAGATTGATCATTGCCAGAAATTTGGAAAGGTTTTACTTCTTCACTGCAGTAGCGATTGTACCAATGATTCAGAAGTTTTATGCCAACTTAAGGTTTACCACTTACGATCATATTCTTGTGAAAGGTAAGCAAGTTGAATTTTCTGAGGAAAGGATCAATGCTTTTTATGGGCTGAGAAATGTATTCCATTGCGAATACGCTGCATTCATAATGACCGATTCATCACTGGATGAAGTGATTGACTTTTTTACTGATGGAAGAGTAAAAATAATAAGAAAGTTAACTTCTCCACTTCCATGATGACTATTCAGTTAAAGGTATGGCACCACTTCATCTCTGCTAAATTAATGCCAAAAAATCATCTCGCTGATGTAACAAAGGATAGAGTTGTGCTAAACTTCTGCATTCAGAAAATGAAGGCAGTAAATGTTGGTGCGCTCATTATTCATCAGGCTCGGATTATAACTAATAGTACTACAGCGAGTGGATTGGGATCTCATGCCCTGATTTTCACTTTATCTTACCAATCAGGAGTAGAGTCCCACAGAATGGAGGAAAGGCTACAGCCACAAAATCCTATTGGGAAGCATATGGTTCAAAGAGTAAAATCATTTGTTAAGTCTAGGAGTGGAGTTATTGATAGACCCTCTACATCAGCTGCAGGGGACTCTACATCTTGCTTTGCTTCACTTGAAAATATTATGGAGCAGCTTATGATTCAACAAATGGATATAGCTAATATGCGGAATCAAATTGGAGAAATTAGAGAAAGAAATGCTTATAATGATGATTATAAGCAGAGGAGAGTTCAGTATGATATAAATTTTGAGGAAACTATGGTTATATATCTTAGGGGTGAACACAATGTGGAATTTCCAACTTGCCCCAACTTCACTCCTTATTCTCCTATTCATGATGAAGAAGAAGAAGAAGAAGAAGATGATGATGATGATGGAGAAGGTGATGAGGATTGATATTCTCAGGAGTCTAGTTTAGTTTGATTTGTTTGTTTGTCTGTTATTTTTTGATTATGTTGTTATTTGATGTCATTTAAAAAAATTGTGATAAAAACTTTTATTTTGTGTTGTGGACCTAAATTGTAATAGTAACACTAGATTTTTACTTTTTCTCCATTTTTAGTATTTTCAATTTTTGTTTATGTTTTTATTTAAATTTTCAGCAAATCCTTCAGATTATATTATGTTTAATTTAATGCTTTAAAGTCTATATGTATTTTTCAAGTTGGTACCTGCAGAATAACAGAGACCAGTTTCATACTAAAAAATCCTCTACAGGTTAGTTTTTATTTTTTATGCATTTATTGTTTTCTTTCACCTACTACATTTTGTACTAAAACATTGTTAAATCCCTTATTAACTTAAAGTTTGGGGGAAAGAAAAATTTCTTTTAAAAAGAAGTAAACTAAATTTTATTTGTCCTCAATTAACTATAGTTTTAAAATTATTTAACATGACCTGCGATATTAAGATTTAACTTTAAATAACTATATATATGTTTATGAATATTATGGTAAATTTAGGTAAAATTTTTTTAATAATTAAGGTCAATTTTTAAGTTCAAGAGGTTTGGTATGATAAGATAAGACAATGCTTTTCTATTTCAAGAAAAGGAAATTGTATTTTTGAAGTATTAAGAATTTTAGAGTTTCATGAAGAGGAAAAGAATGAAGCTTTATGAAAAATCATAAACTAACATGAATTTATAAAGTGAAGAAAGGTAACGAGTTTTGAATTTAAGAAGGGAATAGTGAAGTTCAAAATTATTAAAGGCTATCCAGATATAGTAATTCACACTTGAAAAAGAAAAAGAAAAGAAAAGATTTAAAAGATCCTAAAAAAAAAGAAAAAAAGAAAAGAAAAGATAAATGAATGAGGAGAAGCTTGAGGAGATGCCTAATAAAAAATTGGCTTCATTTGAATCAACTTAAGGAAAAGGCTTTATTACATTTTCTAAAATTGTATTGAAGTATTATTAGCATTACTAGTTAAGTTTTTATGAAGGTCTTTTTAATATGAATGTTCTAAGTATCCTTAATATGACAAATTGTAATTTTTCTTGAAATGAATAGAGATTTAGAAATCTTAAATATGATTTCTAAGAACTCTTAGACTTAGTGTTTGAATCTAAGTTATTAAAGGTTTTTCTTAAATATTACTATTTTATTTATTAAACTAAAGTATAAGAGTTATAAGTTAATTTCTATCCTAAGCCATATGCTTTTATGTAGTAAAACTATCACTTGAGGACAAGTAACATTTAAGTTTAGGGGATTTTCATACTCTAAAATAATATGTTGTTTTAAGTATACATTTTATGCTTATTTTTTGTGATATTGCACTTTAAAGAAGTGTATTTTTCATGTTTTTATTGTAGGTACATTAATTTTAGGCATTTGGACCAAAAGTAGCAAAAAGGACAAAATTTTTAGCCAAAATAGTGAATTTTGGGAATGTGTGGCGCTAGATGGGTCAGATTGGCGCAAGATGTGCCATTTTATAGAGAACAAAAGCCAGATGCACCAGAACTGGCGCAAGATTTAACAAAACCCAAAACAGTGCGGACTTAAGTAAGCTAGCGTCAGATGCGCCAGAACCAGCACAAGATGCGCCAGAGACGACTTTTTGCGGATTAAGGCGGTTCGGAACAAATTTTGCGTGAATTTTCAAAAGGACACTTGTTCTAAACACCCCTTGGAGTGATCCAATGCATCTAAACACTTTGGAAGATTCTTTTATGAAGGGATATATCTCTTGGATAAATGTACATGTCTTTTGAATTCAAAAGCGTCAAATTTTTTAGGGAATTTTGAATTCTTTTTGGAGGGACGCAACCTTTAATAAAAGAGGAAAGTATAGGGCTAAGATAGTTGTTGGTATGGCGTGTAAAGGGGGTGAATGAGAGGAAGAGAGAGTGAGAGAAAGTCAAGGACTTGAAGATTTTATTCAAGGATTGTAATAGGAGAGGGAAGGTGTGAGATTTATTTTTCATTACACTTCTAAGAGAGATGAGAGTGCTTGTAAGGAGAGAAAGACTTAAAGTGAACTTCTAGGGATTTGCTTGGGAAGGATTGTGAAATAAGTTTTCTTTTATATATTTTTTGTTTTGTAAACTTATTTTTATTAATGAAATTCATGTTTTGTCTTATCATTCTCATGAATTCTTTATCATTCTCATGAATTATGAGTAGTCTTCTTTATCATTCGTCTTTTTTATCCTTCTCCCAACTTTGAAATATGGTTCTGTGAAGAATTAATTTTGTTTTATATGGTTTTAAATGTCAATAATTTGTGATGATTTGAACTCTGATCTTCATTTACTTTTTGATTTTGCCATTGAATTGTTAAAATGTGTTGAGAACTATATGTTCGAAAAGGGCTATGATTTTTATAACAAAGTGAGAATCACATTTGAATGCATGGGAGAGGATGTCATCCATGGAGTTGAGTGCAAATAAAAATGGAAATATACTTTGTTGGATACAAAATTGTAGATTTTAAGGTGACAGATTAAAATTCTAAATTTGGTCCAGTTGATTGGAAACTGATGCGAGATTGTTATCCCTTAGGTGTCCAAGTAGTGGGAACTCTGGTGTGGCAGCCAGTATCCTCCCAGCCTAACCACGAAATTAGAGACCAAACTTTGGATTTATCAATGCTCTTTATGCACTTGGAAGAGGGTAAAGAATATGATATATATATATATATATGGCACAAAACAATTTATATATGTATTTTCAAATGATTTTAATTTCTTCACAATCCATATACTTATTGTAAAGAAGAAGTATGCCTTCATAAATTTGAACTCTTCATCACA
This sequence comes from Phalaenopsis equestris, assembly GCF_001263595.1. Classification (NCBI taxonomy): domain Eukaryota; kingdom Viridiplantae; phylum Streptophyta; class Magnoliopsida; order Asparagales; family Orchidaceae; genus Phalaenopsis; species Phalaenopsis equestris. The sequence goes on from NW_018221734.1 coordinate 62,827, forward strand.
AAAAAAATTGTTTAGTTTTTGTAATTTTACTTTTAAAAGTTTAGCAATTAGATTAATTAACTTTGTCTTTTTACAGCATTTTATTTAGCATTCACTCTATTACTTTATATTCAAATTTAGCACTTCACTTTTGTGCTTTAAAATTGTAGTTTAGATTATATTCTTAAGAATTTACTACTAGGCATTTCCAAATTCTTTATTGGATAGATATCTAGGACTCCATTAGAGCCCTTTATTACTTGAGTGATACGTATGCTTGCATTATTTTTAGGAGATTTGACAGTTTAAAGATTTTAAAAAAGATAAAACTATTTTCATAAAAATTATTTTTGTTGGGATTAATTTGCATATTTAAATTTGCAAATTTAATATTGTATTTGTCGTGTGTATTTTAACACACTATATCCACCCCGCATTAGGGTGCTATGCAAGTATACGTATCACTTCAAGTGATATAGGGTTTTCTTTATGAACCCCAGTATCGATCGCACAAGGAAAGCAATAACTTTTAAAATCAACTTATAAAATTTCTATTTAAATTGAAAATTAAATAGATAAGAGGTATTAAATGATATGCTTGCTAAAAATTACTACTTAAAAGTTAAAAAGAAAGTAACAACTAAATGTAACATTTTAATAAAATATAACAGCTCTTAAAGATGAAAAACCTAATTCACTGTTGTCGCCCAATTGAAGTTTTGAGGCTCCAAAAGGTCTCCAAATTTGGCCAAATCCTTCTCATTAAATAGAAAACTTAAAATAACCAAGGGTTGCTTCAAACACCCTAAAAAATTTGACAAAATTCAATGGATCTTCTAGAAAGATAGTTACTGCTGTTATAGCGCCAGTCTGGGGTGCTGTAGCTCCCATCTCACTCGTATATGTCACCATGGTGTCAAGGGGTGCCGCTATAGCGCCACACAAAAATCTTCAATCTTTCTCTATTTTGCCCTCATTTTCATTAAATGTCCAATCCATATACCTGAAACTAAAAACATGCAAAATACCTTCCTGTAAACTGCAATATCATAAAAAATGTACATAAAGTGCTTATAAAAATGCACTGAAAATAGGTTATTTTTAGGTGGATGAATTCCCTCAAACTTAAACTTTACTTGTTCTCAAGTAACTCCTTATACTATATAAACATTTATAACTTGTGATATCAAAATTAACTTAAAGACTTCTATAATTTTTGCTTTATAAATGTTATAGTGAAACTTAAAAAATTTTTTTTAACAACTCAAGTTAAAAACTAAAATACAAGAATGTTTGGAAGTCAAGTTTAAAAATTATGATTTTCTATTTATTTCAAAAATAACTGCAATTTATCTTACTTAAGATACTTAGAGGAATTACGAGAAAAGGAATTTCAATAGAACTTTATTAGTAAAGGTACTAATACTTCTAAGTCTAAGTTAGAAATGTAACTAAGTTTCTTTCCTTAAGATGACTCAAGCAGAGCAATTTTTTATTAGACATCTCCTCAAACTTCTCCTCACATATTTTCTCTATTTTCTCTTTTCTCCTCACATATTTTCTCTTTTTGCTTTTCTTTTTCTTTTTCTTTTAGGATCATTTTCCATCCCCGTTCACTCTTTTACTTTTTTTTATTTTTTTTTATATGTCATGTCAGCATTACTATATCTGGGCAGCCTTTAATGATTTTGATCTCCACTATCCTTCTCTTAAAGTTAAAAACATCTCACATTTCTTTACTTTAACAAATATGTATTAGCTTTGAAGATTTTTCATAAAGTCTCAATTCTTTCTTTTCAAGTATACATCTAAGATCCTTAATATTTCCAAAAATACCATTTTCTTTAATTTAAAAAGTAAAAGCATAACTCTAAACCCTTTATAATAAATATCTTAATTCTAGAATTAACCTTCATTATCAAAAACTTTTACTTAGGTTTTCTACAACTTTCACAAAATCAAAAATATAGTTTTTTAAAGTTAACTCTACATACCATAGGTTATGTTAAAAAATATTTTGAAAAATATAATTCCCTGAGAACAAATAAAGTTTAGTTTAAAAAAATTTTTCTCCCTTCCTAATTTTTCTCCCGTTTAAAAAAATTTTTCTCCCTTCCTCGAAACTTAAATTCTTTGAACTAATTTAAAGAAGGAATGTTCATGAAGAAACAGAAAAATTTTTAAAATTTAAAATAGGAAAATTTGTTCAGGTACAAGTAGAAAAGACAAGTATTGAGTAGTGATACACTTAAAATATATATTGTTTTTAGATGCATTTTTATACCTATTTTTGAAATATTGCGCTTTAATGGAAGGTATTTGTGTGTTTTTATTTCAAGTATAAGTAAAAATGTGAAAAATGCTAAAAGGAGTGATAAGGACCAAATTTGGAGCAAAAAAATGAAATTTGTGCAAAATGTTTTGGCGCCTAAGTGTCAGATTCGGCGCTTAAGCGCCGGTGAAATAGAGAAGGCCACGTCTAAGCTCCAAAGGCCCCGAGCTTAAGCGTCAGAGGCTGTTATTTAGAAGTTTTCTTCATTTGGCCAAATTTTGAAGAGTCATTTGAGTCACCTATTGGCTAAAGAGGGTGGTTATGACCACTAAGAACGAAAATATTATTAAAGACTTGTGAAAGGAGGCATTCCTTGGAGAATACATCAAATTTGGACACATTTTGAATAATTTCCAAGGCACCTCTTGGGAAATTTATAAAAGAAGGAATTTAAAACATTTGAAGTGGGTGTTTTAAAGTTTTGAAAAGAGTTTGAAGAGGAGTCCTCAGGAGTTTTGAGAGATAGTTTTGGAGAGATTTTTAGGCACCACACCAATTTACTTTATCCTTTTTTGTTTTAGTTTATTTTGAGAGTGATGTAAAAGAGAAGAGATCCAAAGGAACTTCAAGAGTTTGGCCAAAGGAACTTCAAGAGCAAGAGTTTGGTGCACGATTTGACATAAGTTTCTATCTTTGTTATTAAAATACTTTGGGTTTTAATCAAGACTTCTTGTTGGTTTGACAATGATTTCTACTTTTAAAGTAAAGTGTGGTTTTGTTTTCTCCATGGATTCCAAGTAGTTTTCTTTATCTTTCTCCTTAAAAGTTTTCTTTATCTTTCTCAGTTTTCTTTATCTTTCTCCTTAAAATGATAAGTAATTAATGTGTTGGATGGAATTTGTTGAGAGTAATGTTGGAAGAAGTTGGAAGAAGTTTTGATGATTTAATTCCATGTACTTCATTTACTTCTTGATCTGACCCATCTAGATGTTAAAATTCATTGTGAAAACATGTAAGAACCGGGATGGTATTATCTCAGTCAACAATTGGAAAGAATCACATGATTTTGAATCAATGAGAATGTAATTCATATAATTTAGTGCAAATAAATAGGGAAATAATCTTTGAAGTGTGCAGAGTTAGAGGAATTTAAAGTGACAAGTTAAATCTCCCAACTTGGTTTATTGTTTTAGGTTCTGATACGAGATGTTAGCCCCTAGGTGGAGGGAATCGAGGGAACTCTAGAGTGAGAGCTGGTATCATCCTTTCCTAGTTGGTCTTCAAAACTATTCAAACTTTAAATTAACAAATGTTCTTTATAGCATCTCTAGTAAGGGTAAATAATATAATTTCTCCTATTTAGCACAAAACAAGTAGGATACTTCTACAACAGAATTCCTATACTTATTATTGATTCATGATAAAGAGAAAGGTATTTTCATATCAAGTGATTTTTTTTTACATAAACTTAAGTTATCTTATTTAGTTGTTATTGTTTTGTTAAAATATCAGAACTACAAAAAAAAAAAGATTTGAATTTTAATACTGTGAAATTTTTTATAGTTTAAGTAATTGTCTTTTTAGAATAGAAAGTTTGTTGTTCAATAGTGCATATTACATAATTTTTCTGTGGGTTTGATATTCAGGTCTTAATCAAAAAGTCATATATTGCTTGATAATGATACGTATACTTGCATAGTATCCCACAATATAAATTAAAGAGTTAAATTCTTATTTTTTTCAGGATCAATTTTTTTGGTTCTGTTGCAAAGTAAGGAAATATAAGTGAAAATTATAATTAAATTCATTGTTATACTGTTGCATATAAACAGTCGGGAGCATGTTTTTGGCCCCGTTTCCGGGGAAAATTAAATAAGAGGATAATTTAAAGGCAAATTTCTATTTTTAGAAAGTTTTATTTAAAATTTAAAAAGTTATAATATTTTATTTTGTGTGTTTTACTTTATTTTATGTTAGCGTATACGTAGTTCATGTTCTGAAGGACTAGTACGATATGATTCGGAGATAGAAAGAACTATTAAAAAAATCAGAAAAATAAAAAAAAATTAAAAATCTTGAAAAATCTAAAAAAATTACAGAAATGGCAAACAAAAACATTGAAATTCATCAAGAATTTAGACCTTTACGAGATTATGCCAACCCTACGGTAGATGAACTTCCTTGTAGTATTCAAAAACCTACTGTAATAGCTAATTAATTTGAGCTTAAACCTGCTATTATCCAAATGGTATCAAATAATCAGTTTGGGGGATCACTAACTGAAGATCCAAATTTACATCTTGCCAAGTTTTTAGAATTGTGTGCTACATTTAAATATGATCACTAGAACACTGACACAGTATCAGATGATGCCATAAGACTTAGGTTTTTTCCTTTCTCACTAAGGGATAAAGGTAAGTTGTGATTGAATTTGTTAGCACCTGGATCTATCAGAACTTGGGGTGATTTAGCACAAAAATTCCTTGCTAAATATTTTCCACCACAAAAAACCATAAGAAACTGCAAAGCTTTTAAATGATATTACATATTTTAATTAGTTTGAAGGGGAATCTATTTATGAAGCATGAGAACGATTTAAAGAACTCTTAAGAAAGTGTCCACACTATGCAATACTAAATTGGTTAATAATTCAAACTTTTTATAATGGATTAACTGAATCTCTTAGATCTATTATTGATGTCGCTGCTGGTGGTTCATTGATGTCAAAACCATTTCATGACGCTTATGTTTTAATTGAAGAAATAGCTACTAATAATTTTCTATGGCCTTCAGAGAGGTTAAATCCTGAGAAAGTAGCCAATATTCATGAAATTGATGCATTTACCATGTTAGCAAATCAAGTTGCTACAATTTTAAGGATATTAGACCAATTTGGAATGAATTTTTCTCAACCTATTTCCATGATTGAAGAGAATTCATTAGGCCAAATTGTAGTGCAAGTATTAACCTTATTCCATTATCAATATTTAAAGGATTGGGATTAAGAGAAATAACCCCTACTACTGAATAATTATAACCCAGGTTGAAAGAACCATCCGAACATCAAATGGAATAATACTACGGGTGGTGGTAATCAGCAATGAGAAAACAACCATGTAAACCCATTGGGGAACTGGAACAACCAAGGGAATAATAATTATAGATCTACTTATTCTCTAGGTTTCAATAGTAATCCATAATTTAAGGCCATAATTTAAGCTATAGAAG
>NW_018221734.1:68315-69410 GCF_001263595.1 Phalaenopsis equestris
AGAAGTTATCTATAGAAGAAGTGGTGTTACAAATAAGATATCAGTTACAAAGTCAAGGAGCTATAATTAGAAATATTGAGAATAAACTTTGAAAAATTAAAAATTCATCAAGTAATAGATCCTAAGGAACACTTCCTAGTAATACTGAGACAAATCTGAAAGACTAGAATAAAGAGCAAGTAAAAGCCGTTCAACTTAGAAGCGGAAGAGAGTTGGAAGGTAGAGTTCAAAAAGAAACTGAAGTAGAGAGAGAAGAAATCAAAGAATCAAAAGAGGACGCTACAAGATACTAAAAGACTTATTTCTCCACTTAAAGTTAACTTAGAAAAACCACCACCTCCATGTCCTCAAAGACTTCGTCAACAGAAGTTGGATAAGCAATTTTCAAAGTTCATGGAACTACTTAAGAAGTTAACGATAAATATTTCTTCTACAATTAAAATTTCTTTTGTTGAAGCCTTAGAACAAATGCCAAGCTATGTAAAATTTATGAAGGATATTCTCAACAGAAAAAGGAAGTTTGAAGGTAATGAGGTCGTTGCACTTAGTGAGGAGTACAATGCTATTATTCAGAAAAAGCTTCACGAAAAACTTAAAGATCCTGGAAGCTTTATAATTCCATGTGCGATAGGAGAAAAATTTTATGAGAAAGCTTTATGTGATTTCGGTGAAAGCATTAACCATATGCCATTATCAATATTTAAAAGATTGGGATTAGGAGAAATAACCCCAACTACTGTAACTCTGCAGTTAGTAGATCATTCGATAATGTACCCTTAAGGAGTTATAGAAAATGTTCTAGTGAAAGTGGACCAATTTATCTTTCCTATTGATTTTATTGTGCTGGTTATGGATGAAGATAAAGAGATACCTATCATCTTGGGGAGACCTTTCTTAGCCATAGAAGAGCAATGATAGATTTACAGAAAGGGTAATTAACTAGGAATTAACAATGCGCATGTCAGCACTATTTTAGTTGAGGAGTTGCTCGTTGGAAGCTGTCGGCCGCCGGAATAGAAATCTCATCGCCCGCTTCGGAAGGACGTTTTAATTTACATATATATATATATATATATATATATATATAATAGTAAA
>NW_018221734.1:69517-97895 GCF_001263595.1 Phalaenopsis equestris
CTCTGTTGAGTGATATTTTTTTTTTTATATATATATATATATATATATATATATATATATAAAAGTTTTTAGAGAAATATGAAATCAAACTAACACCCTACTTTTCATAGTTTAAATGAAAGAGCATTATACCTCAAACCCTGTGTCTATCCCGAAGGATAAACACAAGACCTAAGGGTGAGGCTCGACCAAATAAATTAAGAAATATATGACGTCTGTTTGGTCTGTGAAAATTTTTTATTTGCCAAAAAATTCCTCTATTAAATATGAAGAATTAAATAGGGTTTATACTAAGATGGGTTCAGACAAGCTTCCTATAAGGGCAAGCTTCTATAGTTAATTACATCTTAAATGACCAAAGTCACCTAAAAAAACTCTTGATAAAAATCAGGAAATATTATCTTCAATCAGTTCAAAAGGATAGGACTTCTCAATGAAATCAGACAAAGAGGTGTGAAATGAGAATGAAACAAATTCAGAACATTTTTTTGTAGAATTTAAAGGAGGAAGAACTAGGGGATGTCATAGATCCGGAGGAGAACCTCAGTGACTTCCTAGTCTATCCTATTGTTTGGCTTCAATTTCAAGGAGAAATTATTTAAGTGTTTCATCCTACCAATTTTATTATTTTAGGGCTTACATTTGTGTGAAACGATCACACAAATAGCCTAAAAGGTGTGAGGATTTAATTTGTAATGAATGACAACCTCAGAATCCTAAGACGAGTTGGGGATTAGATTGTACAACAGAGTTGTACAAAGGCCTAAAGATGAGGTGAGGATTTATGTTGTGTAAGTAAACTACCTTGAAGTCTTATGGCTTGGTTGTTTAATTCTAATGAATGGTTTAGCTAGAGAAAACATGTTTTGCTGTTGAAGATGGTCGTGCTGCCAACCATGCTAGCTCCAAGCTCTTTGTCATGATGAGTTTATGTTTTCTAGGGTGTCAAGTTATGATGTCAAATCAGATGACCATATGGATGTAGTTCTTTAAATATTATGGGGCATGTTAAAGTTGATTAGAGCGACACCGATTACGATCCTATGATTCCCTCATTCTGGTACCACTTTTTCTTATTGGATTTACTTAGTCCAAATGAATTTACTAAACTCAACTTAATGAGTTCTATACTTTCATTTAGACCGTGGGAAGCCTCGTTAGCAACCATAAGTTTCTTCCTTTGAGGGATTCCCGATCATCTGATAGAGACGTGTTAATTTAGTTGTAGTTGTTATTTTTGTGATGATTTTTGTGATGTTTGTTATTTTTGTGATGTTTGTGATTAAATTTTGAGTTGTTTTTTATTTTTAATGTTGCGGAGGTGAATTTTATTTTGGTTGATTTTTTGTTTTAATTTTCGTTTTAGTTTTGGTTTTGTGGCTATCCTAACCGTTTTGGTTTTCATGCAGGGTGACATCGTTGTTTAACATGCAAGTTTTATAAGCATAACGTATTGGTTATACATGTAGGCGAGTAAGTACAGTAACGTACTAAAAAAAAGTACGGGAAACCAAAAATGCAGTTAAATAAATCACAATAAAAGCGTCATTGGATGGTCTTCCTGTCATCTCCAACTGAAACTCAAAATGCACGTAAGGGTATTTTATGCAAAGTGAGAAAAATAAGGTTCCTAGATTATATCTTGGTGAGTCCTTATTGGTTTGATTAAGGATGATTTTATTAAGAAAAATATATCAAGTTTAGTAGACCTCCGAGGTATCCAACAGGTCAGTAGAAAAAGGCAGGAACATGTTTTCCCCTCACCGCCTAGTGAAAAGTCTCGAGCTCATTTAAACTAATTATGTTGCTTAATAATCAATCCTGTAAATATTTCTAGTGTTCAATGAATAGTGATGTTTCAATTATACCTAAGAGTAGGATGATTATCATTTATCATTCAATTTGAAAACTATGCAGGTGAAGACTCTTAAAGGGGCAAGTTAGTGTTATTAAGACACATAGCCAATTTTGGTTTTAGCTTGGGCTTGTAGTGTTTCAAAGGTGTTCAATTTTTATTCACTTTTCTAATCTTCATTTAACTAAATTTGATTTAGCTTAAGTCACCACCAAGCCCTTAAGATCCTGATGGATGTATTAGTCATTTTGAAAGAGATTAAATTTTCAGTGATAATAATTCATCATCAAAACATTTGAATGTCACTTGAACACCAGATAAGGGTATTAAATTAGTGAGTTATTAACACCCAAAACTATACCTCTAAGTCTAGGATCATTCAATTTAGTAGACTTCCAGATTTTGATAACCTAGGAAAATTTCAAATTTATCTTTCAATTAAAAATGAGATTGATTCCTACCAATTAATCCTTTACATTTCAATCATCTAAATATGTTAATTAGGATCAAATATTGCCCATTTCCCTTTCTTCAATTAATCTTAAATGTTAATTAAGACTAAATTTCTAAAATTACCATTTCAATCATCTAAATATGTTAATTAGGATCAAATATTGCCCATTTCCCTTTCTTCAATTAATCTTAAATGTTAATTAAGACTAAATTTCTAAAATTACACTTTTGCCCCTAAGTCTCTATGACTTCATAATTTATCAAATTTAATTCAAATTACTTTGAAAATTTTATTATACCTCACTCATGGGTCAATTGAAACATCAGAGGAGAAAATGTTTTCAAAATATTAGTTTAATTTATATAATTATTTATATGCAAGAAAAGGATTTTCCAAATAAAATTCCATAACTTAACCAAGGAAAAGCTTAATCACTTGAAATTTTTACTGGAAGTAGACTTGAACCAGAGAGCCACTTGGACCAAAGTTCATGATTTTTTGAGTTCTATTTGAATTATTAAAATTATTTTTATTATGTAAAATTAAGTTTTATATTTTTATTAAATCTCGCTGAGGTCAAGGAACCCATAGAAACAAATTTAACATTTTTATAATTTTTGTATGAATTATTAGAATTTTTTAAGTGAAAGATTAAGAAAAACTCATTTTTAGCCTTTAAAAATTAGTTTAAGCTTTAAAATTCAATATATTCACTTAGAAAATTAGGAAATATATTCTAATTGTTCCTAAGTGGTTAGGAAAAAATTTATAACATTTCAATGAATTTTACTAATTTTGTGATTTTCATTAATTTTTAATTACTTAAATATTCAAAATAGGCTTAAAAATGATTTTTAAACCACAGAGAGCTCCCAAAACAAAATTTTATAATTTTGAGTTATATTTTAATTATTAAAAATTATTTTAATGTCAAAAATGTCATTTAACTTAGAAAATCAAGTTAAGTTATCAAATGAACTCCAAATGTTTTGAAATTTTTATGAGGAGTTCTCTCAACTTTAAGTCACAGTAAAGAATCAAAACCAAGTCATTTAAATGTTTATTTTTCCCAAATTAACTTTCTTTGTGTTTTAGGGTTTCGTGTGGGTTAAGTGTGTTCTTAATGACTTAGCTCATGAAAATTTTTTCAAAGGGTTCTCTGGTCACAATAAACCTTCCAAAATTTCTTTAAATTTTTCTAAGCAACATACTAATTATTATGATTAATTTATACAAATAATAGACATAAACTTAAAAAACATGGATCTCTATCTAGAGATATTCTCTGACTTTAGAAAAATCAAAGAATATCTCCCATGACAGAGGCAACAACATGCCAAAATATCAAGCCATGGTGAAATTTCTACATGCATGAAGAGTTAAAAGACTGAAAATCTTATTTAATTAATTAAAAATAAACGATGCATCAAATAAACTTCAAACTATCTCCACATAATTTTTCTCTATTCACTGAACACTAGGGTATTTTTCGTTTATTTTTATGATTTTTCTACACCAAGATATGAATTTTTGAAGGTAAGAAGCATTTTCTAAATTATTTAATTCCCTATTTTCCTACCTAAATTATTTAATTCCCTATTTTTCTAAATTATTTAATTCCCTATTTTCCTACTTAACCACGTCAACCTCGGAAGCGTCGAATGTACCATGCATCGAGCTCTGGTTCAGCGCATTTCACCTGGCTGGCGGTGCATTCACGGACCGAAATGCCGTCAGACTCCATCTGATCCGTCCATACGCAAACCACGCGATCTGATGGCTGAGGGTCTTCGTCCCTAACTGGTGTGCATGGAGAACCATCCACCTTCTAACCCTAATTTCTCAGACTAGACTCAACGAAATTGGGTGCAATTTGTTTCTAAAGATGCATCTGACCCAGAGGAACACATCCATATGGCTAACATGCTATGAAATCAAGTAGATAAGCATGGAGAGTAGATTTAAGCTCGGGAGAGGGGGAAGATCCAATACCTTAATCCAAGAGGTGAGGCCTCAATTGGATTTCTTTTAAACCTTTGTGTGGACTTCACGAAGCTCTTCCAAGTACCAATTTGAGCTCTCTTTGGATCCAAGTATGAAATTAATAAAACTATTTGGAGTGTTGATTAAAGTCAGGGTTAGGGTGGTTTGGTGTGGGGGCTTTAATGGGGGAGCTTGCTCTCTCAATGTAGGGATGGTGTGGGTGAGTTTAATTTAATTTTGGTGGATTTTTAGGGAATGTCTTGTTTCTGTCCTAATTTTCAAGTTCAAAATTAGGGTTACACAAGGGAAATTAGGGCTAGAAGACAGTGGAGCTGAGCTTCTCTACGTTGTGTGTGGAGTTTGGAGGCTGTTGAAATGAGATTTGTTGATGTTGGTTTCAGCAGCTTTTCTAGCCATGGGGGATGGCTATCTAAATAGGGCAGCAATGGGACTTCAATTAGGCTAGCCAATGGGTTAGCCCAACTGCTTAGGTGGAAGTAAGAAGGCCCCAAACATCCAATAGGATTGGAACAACTTGGATGGGCTTAAGTGGGTGTTTAACCATTTTTGGCCCTCTTGGGTTGGTGTTTTTCGGCGACCTAGGTGGTGGCTGGCCAATGATCAGTCACCTCTTGGCTCAGGGAGGCCAGGGGGTGCTTAATTATGTTTTACCCCCAAGGGTTAGTGATGATGAGGGAGATTTTTGGTTAAGGCCCAAAATTGGGCATGAATCACTTAATTTAGGGATCAATTCATCCATAGCTTGCTTTGGTGGGTTTATTATGGTTTAGCCTGGTCCAAAAGAAGGGCTTAGTGGCTGTGGTGGTCTTTGGTTGGCTAATTTGGCTTGATTAGGTCAATTTTGGTGAAGGGGTCCATGTGGGTCAAAATGGCTAAAGGTTGGGTTTAGGTTAGGCTAGCCGTGACATTGAGCCCAGTTGATTGATCAACATTGTGTAGATGATTGTAATGAAAATTTTTGGTGAAGTAATGAAATGATTTGGAGTTTAATTGGGGCAATTTGAAGGATTTTAGAATTCTGATCACTTTGGGCATGTTGGGCTAGACTCGGGTCTAGATTGGGCTAGGCTTAGGCTAAGTCCAAAGGCTTAGGCTAAGTCCAATAGGCTAAGTCCAAATTGATTGTTGAAAATGGTCAATAAGAATGTAATGAAGAGTTTTCCACATAAATTGGGTGCCCATTTTTGGGCTAAGATAATCAATTTGGTGGAATTTTGAGGTATGGCCAATTTGGGGCAAAATTGGGGTTTTTTGGACTTAGGTCAAAATTAAATGAAATTGAGGCTTCATCAAGGCTAATTGAAGCTCAATTTGGATGTGTAGGATTGTTATGAAGAGTTTTCAACACAAATTGTAGCAAATTGAGTAGGCTATGGGGTTCAATTTGGTGAGATGAAGTCATGTAGCCAAAATTGGGGGTTTGACCTAGATCAAAATTAGACTCAAAGAATGAGCCGAAAGCATGGGTCAATTAAGTTTGTATTTTGTTTAAATTGCTCATATGAAAGGTGAATTTAAGTTTAGGAGTAATATTGAAGAGAATTGGGCCCAAATTGATGGACATTTGAGGTGAATTTGGGGAAATTGGGCCTTTAAAGGAAAGTTGGAGGTTTAGGTCAAAATGGTCAAATTGGCCAAATTGGGTTCAATTTAAGGATCCAAATTCGTTTTATGACATTTGGAGTGATTTTGAATGTTTTGGGAAAGTTTGGGGTGGGTGCAAGTTTGGGGTGCCAAGGGTATTTTTGTAATTTTGGCAATTTTGGGGTTTTTTGGTACATTTGGAATTTTTGGGTAATTTTGGGTAACTTGGGTATTTTCAAAAGGTTTGAAATGATTTTTGAACAAGGTTCAATATTTTGGGTGAAATTGAGGATTTTGACCAAATTTGGGATTTGGGGGTGTTTAGGTAATTTGGGTAAGTTTGGGGGTGAAAGGTCAAATTGGGTATTTTGGTAGGGTTGGGGTATCAACCACCCTACATGAGCTACGGACCATTGGAATCCCCATTTGGGTCCTCTATGTACTGGTCTTAGCTAAACCCTAGCCTAGGGCTAGTGGGTTTAGGGGACCATCTACATGAGTCTCCTAAAGGATCACGGGATCAAAATCAACAAATATTGGATTTAGGGTTGTGAGGGATTGTGAGTGAGAGTGAGTGCCTTAGCCCTAGACCAAAATCTAGAGTCAACCCTAAGGGCAAGCAGTCCTATGGGAACTCACCTTGAGCTACTCTTTATTGACCCCACCTACTAAGCGCTAGAGGTTAGGACCAATATGGGGAACTTCAAGTTGAGCAAAGAGGAGTTTAGAATTTTTAAAGGTGAGGGTCCCTCTTCTAGTTTTCTAGGAATAGTCAACAGGAAAGTCCTATGGCTAGATCCTAGGCTACTAACGAGAAGAGACTAAATCTCAACCAAAAGTGAGGTCAACAGCGCGTCAATGATAAAACTATTACTTTTAACATTTCAAGATCAATGAAGTATCCTGTAAAGGGTATAGATGATGAATGTTATAGAATGAATATTATAAGATATCTGAGTGAATGTCATTTCAAAACTATTAAAAATTTAGAACACGAGAAAGAAGAGGAATTAGATCAATGTGAAGATCTTTTAAAGGAAGATTCAAACTATGTTGGAGAAAGTTTTAAAATTTTGGATACGATAAGAAAAGATAAATCATTTTGTCCATCAATAGAAAAACCTCCAAAACATGAGTTGAAGTTACTTCCTGAGTATTTAAAAAAATGTCTTTTTAGGAGATTTCTCTACTTTACCCATTATAATTTCCTCAAAATTAATGCTGGAAGAAGAAGAAAGATTGATGAAAATTCTGAAAAATTTTAAGAAAGCCTTTGGATGGACAATAGCTTATATTAAATGAATCAGTCCTTCAATTTGTATGCATAGAATTCATATGGAAGAGAACTGCAAACCCAAGGCTGATCCTCAAAGGAGATAGAACCTTGTTATGAAAGAAGTTGTAAAGAAAGAAATTTTGAAGTGGTTAGATGGTGAAATTATCTACCCTATTTCAGATAGTGCATGGGTTAGTCCAATTAACCGTGTTCCTAAGAAAGGAGAGTAACTATGACTGTGAACGAACATAATGAGTTAATACCTACTAAACAAGTTGCAGGGTGGTGAATATGCATTGATTATAGAAAATTAAATCTTGCCACCAGAAAATATCAATTTCCACTACCCTTTCTAGATCAAATGCTGGATAGACTAGCTGGGCATAAATACTCTTATTTTCTGGATGGATATACTGGTTATCATGAAATATTAATAACTCTTGAGGATAAAGAGAAGACAACTTTTACCAGTCCGTATGGTACATTTGCTTTTAGAAGGATGCCCTTTGGTTTATGTAATGCCCTACCACATTTCAAAGATGTATGATGACAATTTTTTGTGATTTAATTGAAAAAGAAATTGAAGTATTTATGGATGATTTTTCAGTGTTTGGAACTTAATTTAACTCATGTTTAGAACATTTATCAAAAGTTCATAAAGGCTGTGAAGAAACAAATTTAGTCCTTAATTAGGGAAAATGCCAATTTATGGTAGCAGGAGGAATTGTATTAGGACATAAAATATCAGAAAATGGTATGGAAGTAGATTCTACTAAAATTCAAGTGATTGCTAATTTTGCTAATTTACCTTATAAATGTGAGGGAAATTAAGAGTTTTTTAGGACAAGTTGGATTCTACGGGCGATATATTAAAGACTTTTAAAAAATTACGAAGTCTCTATGTCATTTGCTTGAAAAAGATGTAACTTTTAATTTTGATAAAGAGTACCTAAAAGCTTTTGAGCTAATAAGAGAAAAATTAGTCACTGCACCAATTATTGTTTCCTTAGGTTTGAAAAAGCCTTTTGAATTAATTTGTTATGCAAGTGATTATGCAATTGGAGTTGTTTCAGTATAAAGATATGATAAAATTTTTAAAGTAATTTACTTTGCTAGTAAAACTCTTAATGAAACCCAAATTAATTATACAACAATTGAAAAAGAGTTATTAGCACTGAAAAAGAGTTGTATATGCCTTTGTATGCCTTTGATAAATTTAGATCATATTTATTTGGAACTCATTGCGTAGTGCATACAGACATTCTGTTATTAAGTACCAAATGAAAAAAAAGGATGCTAAACCTAGACTTATATGATGGATTCTTCTTTTACAAGAATTTTATTTTAAAGTAGTAGATCAGAAGGGAACTAAAAATCAAATTGTTGATCATTTGTCCAGGCTTGAGTTAGAAAAACCACTCTATTTTGAAAAAGAAATTAATGAACATTTTTTAAATGAAAAACTGTTCAAAATTAATGAGTGGCATGTGCCGTGGTATGTTGACATTGTAAATTTTCTTATTAGTGATATTATACCCTATGGAATGACATACCAACAGAAGAGGAAATTTATTTATGAAGCTCAGATTTATTTTTGGGATGACCCATTTTTATATAAACAAGGAAAGGATCTGTTAATTCGAAGATGTGTACCTTTAAAAGGGACTTATGAAATTATCCAAAAAGGTCATAATTCTGATTTTTGGGAACATTTTGGTGTTGATAAAACAACATACAAAAATTTACAATCTGGATTTTATTGGCCTACTATCTTTAGAGATGTTAATGCTTATATTAAAACTTGTGATAGATGTCAACGAGTAGGCCATATTTCTAGAAGAAATGAGATGCCCCTCAGTTATATGATATATAAAAGTTAAAATATTTGATGTTTGGGGATTATATTTCATGGGACCATTTATACCTTCTTTCGAGAATTTATATATACTGTTAGCAGAAGACTATCTATCCAAATGGATAGAAGTTGTTGCTTTACCTCGATGTGATACTCAAAGTGTTGCAAAGTTTTTGAAAACTAACATATTTTGTAAATTTGGGATGCCGAGAGTTATCATAACTGATGGAGGAAGTCATTTTAGAAATACGATATTGGAGAAGTTATTAAAGAAATATCATATAGATCATAGAATTGCTACTGCTTATCATCCTCAGATAAGTGGTTTGGCTAAATTATCCAATCGAGAAATTAAAAGAAATACAAAAAATTATGTAAATCCAATGATTGGTCAGTCAAACTTGACTATGCTTTGTGGGCTTATAGGACTGCATATAGAACTCATATAGGAATGTCCCCATATATGGGAAAGCTTGTCACTTACCAATTGAACTTGAGCATAAAGCATATTGGGTGATTAAAGAGTTCAATTATAATTTAAAAGATGCTGGTGAGAAAATATTATTGCAATTAGATGAGCTTGAAGAGATAAGGAATGAATCTTATGAGAGTGCTAAGATTTACAAATAAAAGATGAAGATGTGGCATGATCAAAGGATTCTTACTAAAAATTTTCAGTCAGGGCAACAATTTTTGTTATATAATGCAATGTTAAGAATATTTCCAAGTAAACTTAAGTCCAGGTGGATGGGCCCATTTATTGTGATAAAAGTTTATTCTTATGGAGCTGTGGATATTAAAGATCCTAAAACTAAGAAAGTGTTTAAAGTGAATGGCCATAGACTGAAAACTTATTTTATATGGGATCAATATAAATTTAACAATCGAATGATGTTGGGTCAACAAAAATAAGCACTAGTTATGTCGGGTTGACGACGTAAAACCAAGTGCCTTTTGGGAGGCAACCAATAGTTATCAGTATATTTTTTCTTTGATTGTTGTATGTGTGTGATTAGGAAAAATTGGGGAAGTATTTTTGAGACTATTATGTGTTAGTAATGATTTTAAGACTTTGTTTAGTAACCTAAACATGTTAGAATGAGAATTTGGACGTTAAGTTGGCTGGTGCAAAATTGAGTACTGGCACTTAAGTGCCAATATTCGGGCGTAGGCGTGGTAGTTAAAAAACATGTGCTAAATTAATATTCTAGAATGTTTAACCGCCAATTAGTTTGAAAAGCATGCCAAGGTAGTTCCAAGACGTGTCTAGATGTAATTAGAAGGATTTAGGCCTATAAATAGAAGGGTTTTGTGAAGGAACTTCACCCCATATCATTTTTAGCCCTAAAAGTCTAAGTGAGAGAGAGATTTTGGAGAAGTTGTCTTCATGGGAGAAGGATTTGGTAGGAAGAGACCATGAGGAAGAAATTCATTATTTAAAGTGCACAAGAGATGTATAACGGTTTCTTAGCCGTTAGTATCAACGGAATATAAGAAAATATCAACAAAATTGAGACTATCATGGATTTACTATAGACCAAGGTAATTGATATTCATGCACATCTTGAGCATATTGGATGGCAGTTCAAAATGCAATTTAACCATACTAATTATATAGAGGAAGAAGATAAGGAGATGTATCTTAAATAGAACTGGATTGAAGAAGATAGTATCGGAGCTCGTCACCACTGTCTGTTTTATCAAATTTATATTCTGATTTCCCCAGGACAGACTAATGAAAGACCAGAGTTTGCCCCATCAAATCAGACTAATGAAAGACCAGAGTACCAGAGTTTGCCCCATCAAATGAAGAGTGAAATGAAGTTCTTTGTTTGAGTTTGTTTGTTAGGAGTCATTGTGTTTGTTTTTAATGTTTATGACTTTTATGTATGATTGTTTAAGTTTGTTAAGTGTTTGTAATTAGAAGATTTTCTCATCTGAGACTATTTGGAATGAGAATTAAGTGTTATATGCACTTATACTAGTTTGTGTATGAATGTATATGTTTGTTTTTGTGAAAATTAGTGTTATTTTTGTCTCGAATTAAATTGAGTTATATGGGAGAATTTTGTGAGAGAGGAGAGTTGTAGAAGATGAAAATAGTCATGTAAGTGTTATGAGACCATTTAGGGGTTAAAAGTGAAAAATAACTCCAAAAATCACCATTTCTACTCTCCCTGTCACCTTCAACCTCTCGAGTTCACAATTTAGAAGTCTAGGGCTAGCCAATTCGTGGAGATTTCTTGGTGGAATTGAGCAAAATTTGCTAGATTTGGATTTCTTAAGGTAAGAGCTTTACTTCTATGTAAAAATTTTGGATTTTCACCATGTGTTTTGAGTACATTTGGAAGAAGTCAAAAATCATTATTCATAGTGAAAAATGAGGAAAAATCTATGAAAATTTCATAGGAAGTGTAGTTTATACTTATAGGAGTTGAGTTTAGTGGATTGGACTTGATTTTTTAAGTTATTATGGAATTTTATGAAATTTGTAGAATGACACCAAGAATCAAGAGGAACAAAGGAAAAAACCACTTTGATTCAAGCAAATTTATGAGTTTGAAAACTCAAGATAGGTACAATGATGCTCTGCAATCATGAAAACTTATCCAGGAGCGATGTTTCAAAAGTCCAGATGGATCTGTAAAAAGATCTGATTGTTTGCCGACAATGGGAACGATTCTACTGATTTTCTACTGTGGCCGTTATTTCTGTAGTTAGGGAGTTCTATGTAAACCTCCATGAAGCTGAAGAAGATCGAGTTATGGTTCGAGGAAAATTGGTACCTTTTTCACCAGAGGTAATAAATATGTTTTACCATTTGCCACCTGAAACTTTGTGTTTTAATGCTAACTATAGTCCTACTGAGATGGAGCTAGATGAGATTTTCTATTTGAATGTTGGAAGAGGACTCTGGAAGATCACAAATGAGAGAAAAGTCAACTTTGACATGTCAAAGTCAAGTGCACCATTGAAGGCGTAACATTATTTTATTTATGCTCTTCTATTATCAAAAAATGATCTCATTGAAGTTACCAGAGAGAGAGTGACGTTGAATTATTTTATCCAAGAAGGAAAGCTCATCAACATTGGAGCTTTGATTTATCAAATTATGTAGGTCTGGGATTTGCTTCCTTGATTTTTTTTTATGTGAGCAGGCTGAAGTGAGATATGATAGCTGGGAGGAAGTATTGTTGCCTTTAAAGTCAATTACTAGTGTTAATGTGAAGTCATATTTAGAGCATTCTATTTTTGGCTGGAGAGGAGGATTTTCAATGAGTTATGGAATGGAGACGTCTGCTACTTCTACATCTAGACCATTCTACATCTAGACCATCTTCTTTTAGAGGTGAGTCCACAGAAACTCAAACTCAGTTATTACAGAGGATGATGGACAATATCAATTATACTGCAAATAAGGTAAGAAATTTAGAAAGCTTTGCAGACCACATTGATGGGAATAATAGAAGAAAAAGTGATTATGCAGAGAATTTTCATTCATCTCTGGAAAACCTCATTAGGGGTAATCCATAGGGAAAACCTCATTAAGGGTAACCCAGGAGTGCAATTTCCTCAATATCCTAGATACCTTGATTATGAGCCTACAAATGTCTGGAATAGCGGTGATTCAGAGGATGAAGAGTAGAACTGATTGTAATTCTAAAGATGATGAGAGGACTGAGTGATTATTTTTATGTTTGTAATATGTGTTAGACTATGAGCTTTAGACTTAAGACTTGTGATGTGTTGTTTATTTTTATGTTTGGACTTGAGACATATGATGTGATGTGTTTTTATGTTTTGGACTTGAGACATGTATGTTTGAGTATTGGTTTAGATTTTGTGATGTGTGAGACTTTTATTTTGTTTTATTATATTGTGATGTTGTGTTTTGTTAGTAGTTTGTTTTAAATTCTAGGGTAGTAATTGTTGTTGTGTGTTGATTTTTATGTTAGCTAGTTAGAATTGAACTTATTTATATGTCTTTTGAAAAGTTAAAAATCTTGCTAACTTTAGTTTTAAACTTTAATTTCAGAAGATTGCTACCCTGTATTTTCCTTTTATCATGTTAGTGTGTTTGTTTTTATGTTAAGACTGAAAATCAAAGTTAGAGTGTTAGTTTGTGTTTATGTTTGTACCCACTACTTAGAAATCTACTGAATCTCTACATGTTGAATTGAAATTAAAATGATAAAAAATTAATCAAAAATTAATTTTACTCCTGTTTTAGTTTTATACTTGTATAATTAGGATATAAAAATTCCTGTAAGCATGTTATTTCAAATTTTCATTCCTTCTTATTTGTATTTGCTGCTAAACTATTTAATCTGTTAAAAATTTAAGTTTGGGGGGGGGGATGAAAAATATTTTCATGTTCTCAAATGTGCTACAAGTGAATTTGATTTGAAAAGAAAAATGATTATGTATGTAAAGTTATATTAGAGAAGTAAAATTTGATTTTAGAAATGAGCAAGAAAATTTAGTTAAAATTGTGAGTAATGAAGAAAAATTTTTAGTTAAAAATTTTTAGTGTAAAAAATGTTAAATATAGTGTAACTATCTTTAGTAAGAAAAATTGTATTTCTGAAAAATTTAGAAATTTAGACTTTTATTTTTAATACTTAAATTTCTTTTGTTAAAATTAATTTTCAAAACTATTATTATATTTTTAAGTAAAAGACTTATATCAAGATTTTGCTTTAGAAAAAGAGAAGTGGAATTCAAAATTATTAAAATCCTATCCGGATATAGTAATCCTTGTATGAAAAAGAAAAAGAAAAAGAAAAAGAAAAAGAAAAGAAAAAGGAAGGGAGGAGAAGCTTGAGGATTAATGCCTAATCAAAAATTGATTCCACATTTAATCTTTTTAAAGTATAAGACCTGAGAAACTCTTAAGCTTAAGGATATAATATAGTAAGTTAATTATTCTTAACAAAAATTTTTAAGTTGAGATAATAAAAGGACTAAATTCTAAACTTGGAGAATCTACAATATTTCTGAATTAGATAGGAACTCATACTTTCATCTTTCTTAAAATTAAAAATTTCTAAACAATAAATTGGTCTCATTTACTGAATATTTTTTCTAAATTGAACTTCTATATTTCTAAATCTAAATTCTATATTTCTAAATCTCTTCTATATTTCTAAATCTAAATTTTAGTAACTCCTAACAAAACTCATATACATATGTCAGTGCTATTTTGGTTGGAGGAGTTGCCCGTAAGAAGCTATCGATCACTGAAATCAAAATCTCGCGTCCGCTTCGAAAGGATATTTTAATTTACATATATATAGTTTTAGAAAAATATGAAATCAAACTGACCCCATACTTTTCACAGTTTAAATGAAAGAGCACTATGCCTCAAACTCTATATCTATCCAGAAGGATAAACACAAGACTTGAGGATGAGGCTCAATCAAATAAACTAAGGAATATGACATTCGTTTGGTCTGCGAAACCGTTTTATTTTCCTACAAATTCCCTTATCTAATGAAGAATTAAGTAGGGTTTACATTAAGATGGGTTCGGATAAGCTTCCTATAAGGGCAAGTCCCTATAGTTAATTACATCCTAAATGAGCGAAGTCACCTAAGAAAACTCTTGATAAAAATTAGGGAATATTATCTTCAAGCAGTTCAAAAGGATAGGACTTTTCAATGAGATCGGATGTAGAGGTGTGAAAGGGGAATGGTTTAAATTTGGAACATTTATTGTGGAATCCAAAGGAGGAAGAACTAGGGGATGTCATAGATCCGGAGGAGAACCTCGGTGACTTCTCAGTCTATCCTATTGTTTGGCTTCAATTTTAAGGAGAAATATTTAGGTGTTTTATCCTGCCAATAATTCCTTTTAAACTTATTATTTTGCTTAATAATTCATCCTATAAACACCCTAATGCTCAGTGAGCACTAATGTCTCAATTATCCCTAAGAATAGGGTAAATATCCTTTGTTTTTTTTAATTTGAAAATTATGACGGTGAAGACCTTCTAGAGGGCTAACTCATCCTTTAAACACCCTTAGTGCTTAGTGAGCATTGATGTCTCAATTATCCCTAAGAATAAAGTAATTATCACTCGTAATTCAATTTAAGAACTATATGAAATTGACTTAGCGAACACCTTTAAAAAGGTGAGTTTAAGAGACTTAGCCAAATTTTGACTTGGGCTAGTAGTGTTTTAAAAAATGTTTTAATTTTCAATGATGTTTACTTTTCTAATCCTTATTTAAATGAAAATTGATTTAGCCTAAATCACTACTAAGCCCTTAAGATTTTTTGGTGAGTGTCTTAGCCATTGCAAATGAAATTGGCTTATAAGTGATGGTGATAATTCATATATATATATTATTTTTTATTTGTTGATGTTCATAAAATAGGGGTATTAAATTAGTGAGTTATTGACACCCAAAATCATACCCCTAAGTCTAGGATCATTTAATTGATTGGACTCACAAACTTATGTAATTTTAGGAAAATTGCAATTTTATTTTTTTATTAGGACAAGTGAGGTTGGTTTCTACCAGTTAAACCATTGTGTTTTAAACATCCAAATATGTTAATTAGAATAAAAAATTACCCATTTCCCTTTTTGAAATTAGACCTAAATGTTAATTAAGGCTAAATTTCCAAAATTACACATTTGCCTATAAGGCTCTATCACTTCATAATTCATCAAATTTAATTCAAATGATTTTGGAATTTTTATCCTATCGTACTCATGGGTCAATTGAGACATCAGAGGAGAAAGTGTGATTTTTTAAAATTTAATTCATTTATATAATTATTTTTAATGTAAAAATAGGATTTTTCAAAGAAAATTCCTAACTTGACCAAGATAAATCCTAATTCATTGAAATTTTTAGTGGAAGTAAAATTTTACTAGAGAAATCGTTAGAACGAATTTCATGATATTTTAAATTTTATTTGAATTTTAAGAATTATTTTGATTTCTGGGGTGTTTATTAATTATAAAATAGTTTAAATATGAAAAATTTAATTTTATATTTTTGTTAAATCTCTATAATGTCAAGGAACATAGAGAAACAAATTTCACATTTTTATGATTTTTCTTTGAATTATTGGAATTATTTTAGTGAAAATTCATTTTTAGCCTTTAAAAAATATCTTTGAGCTTCAAAATTCAATATCTTTATTTAGAAAATCAGGAAAAATATCCCAATTGTTTCTAAGTGCTTAGGAAGCAATTTAGAACATTTCCATGAATTTTATTATTTTTGTGATTTTTATGGATTTTTAATTATTTTAAATATTTAAAATGGGCTAAAAAATCAAGCTTTTATTTTAAACATATTTTTATTTTTAGAAAATACCCTTGATTAGAGAGAACTCAAAAAATAAGTTTTTGTAAATTTTTGAGTTATATTTGATTTTTTAAGAAATCATATAAGTGCTAAAATGATATTTATCTTTAAAAATCAACTAAGGCCATTAAATGAACCCAAAATACTTTGAAATTTTTATGGTGAGCTCTCTGGATCCTAAACAACATTGAAGTTAAAAATTTAAATCTTTAATCAAGTCATTTAAATGTTTATTTTTTTAAAATTAATTATCTTAGTGATTTAGGGTCAAGGGTAATTGACTAAATAAAAGTTAAATGACTTGGCTCATGAGAAATTTTCTTAAAGGTTCTCTAGTCACAATAAACATTTCCAAATTTTTTTGGATTTTTCTAAGAAACATGCTAATTTCCATGATTAATTTAAGCAAATAATGTACATAAATTTAAAAAATATGATTCTCTGTCTAGGGATCTCCTCTGACTTTGGAAAAATCAAGGAATGTTCCTTTTTATAGAGGCAACAACATGCTAAAGTTTCAAGCCATGGTGATATTCTTACATTCATGGAGAATCAAAACATTCAAATCAGTGTTTAATTAATTAAAAATAAAATATGCATCAAATGGACTCAAAGTTAATTCCATATTGTTCTTCTTTGTTTGCTGAGTAAAAAGGTTATTTTATTTTATTTGTGTGATTTTTCTACACTAAGATACAAATTTTTGAAGTTAAGGGTCATTTTCTGAATTATTTAAATCCCTAGTTATCCATTTAAATGTGCGACGCCACGTCAACCTACGGCGGCTCCGAAGCTCTACGCGGCGCGCTCCCATTTGACGCCGCTGTCCACCTCAACGCTGACTCAGGTAGCAGTTTATGTTCCGAAGAGTTGTCCGGCTTGATCTCGATCGTTCATCCGTTACACACGCGATCGAACGGCTCCCCGTCATCGTCCCAGATAGAGCGATCCCGAGAACCGTTCATCTTCTAAGCTTAATATCTCCCTCATTTCTCAACCAAATTAAATGAATTTTTTTTTTTAAATGCTCTTCTTGACTAAAACTAGACTAGAGCAACATATCCATACGGTTATGATGCCATGAAATCAACTCAAAACAAATGGAGAGTAAATGGATAGTTTAAATAGCCTCGGGAGGAGGAGAAGTTTTATACCTTGGCTCTGAGAAGTGAAGCTTCAATCAGAGGTTCTTGGCACATTCGTTGGGGTCCAAGGAGGTTAGGGATTGAGCCTCTGGTCTTGGTGAAATGCCTAGACTCAATTTTGACTAAGTTCGATTTCAAGTGTTGGTCTAGAGTTATGTTAGAGGCGATTTCAGAGTATAATTTGATGAGGCTTTGTCTTCTCTTGCTATTGTGAAGGTGTAGACACAAGTAATTGGAGTTTGATGGAGTTTTAAGGGATGTCCTGTTTCTGCCCTAATTTTCAAGTTCAAAATTAAGGTTACACAGGGGGAATCAGGGCAATGTAGTGACTGGAATGAGCTGTGGAGGTCTTAAAAAAGCTCAAGGAGTGATTTTGAGGTCTCTCTCTGAGAAAATTTCAACACACATTCCATGGTCGTGGAGGTGGGTTTTTATAAAAATGGCTAAGGCGTGGCTCTCAGGGCCAATGTTTGGGTGCATTGTGATGCTTAGGTGGAGGGCAGAGGAGCTCTATCATTTGATTTGAGTGAGGTGGCCTCTGGGTTTGATTTGGGTGAAATTCAAGAGGGGGTGACCCTCAGTTTTGGCTTCTCCGGTGACTAAGCCAGCTGGCCATGGAAGGGGGAGGTGTCTAGGAGCTCAGTGAACCCAGGAGAATATGTCACAACAATTTAACAGGCTGAGGTTTAGTTTTGGCAAAAATATCCTAAGCTTAAGAAAATATGGAACGAAATCATTTAATTTAGGGGACCTTTGGTCCATTGCTTAGTTTAGATGGTTTTAAGAGGTTTAGGCTGGCCACTAGGGTCCAACTAATGGTCGTGGAGTCATTAAATTGGTGACTTTGGGGTAGTTAGGCCATCTTTAGTTCATGGGTTCAATGTGGGTTCAAGTGATCAAAGCTTGGGTTTGGGCTAGGCTAGTCATGTCAATTGACCCAATTAATTGATCAACATTGTGTAGATGAAGATTTTTGGTGAAGTTTTGAAGTGATTTTGAGTTCAATTGGAGGGTCAATTTGAAGGATTTTTGAAACTTGGTCAATTTGGGCATGTTGGGCTAGAGATGGGTCTATGTTGAGCTAGCCTTGGGCTAAGTCCAAATTGAATGATCCACATGATCAAGAAAGATGTTGTGAAGATTTTTCATGAAGACATAGAGTTGATATTTTAGGGTTAAGTCCCTCAATTTGGTGAAGTTTGGGGACATGGCTAATTTGGGACAAAATTGGGGATTTTTGGACTTATGTTGAAATTAATTGAAATTGGGTCTTCAAAAAGGCCAATTGAAGGTCAAATTTTATGTGTAAGAATGTTATGAATATTTTTTAACATAAATTGTGACAAATGGAGTAGGCCACAGGTTCAATTTGGTGGAACCAAGTCATAGAGCCAAAATTAGGTTTTTGGTTTAGCTCAAAATTGGTTTAGCTCAAAATTGGTTTAGCTCAAAATTGGGTTCAAATCATGGACCAATTGGGCTTAGATTTAGCCTAGGTTGGTCATATCAAGGGTGAATTTGAGTTTAGAATTGAAATTGGGAGAAATTGAGACCAATTGGATAGACATTTGAGATAGATTTGGGAAAAAAATGGGCCTTTAAAGGGCAATTTATGGGTTTTGGTCAAAGGTAGTCAAGTTGACCAAATTGGGTAATGTGATAGTTGAGGAAAATAAAATTGGGAATATTTGGGAGGTTTTGGTAATTTTTGGAATTTTTTGTAATTTTTGGGATTTTGGGCTAAGGAGGCGTATTTTGGTAATTTGGCAAATTTTGGTGATTTTGGGTAGTTTGGGTGTTTTCAAGGTGTTTGAATGAGTTTTGAACCAACTTGGGTATTTTAGGTAAATTTATGAATTTTGGCCAAATTTGGGGTCCCAGAGGTATCTAGGTAATTTTGGGGAGTTTAGGGGCAAAAGACTAGGTTGGGTATCTCGGTAGAGTTGGAGAGCTAACCACCATCAATAAGCCATGGACCAATGGAAACCCCATTTTGGGTCCTCTATGTAGTGATCTTAGCCAAACCCTAGCCTAGGGCTAGTGGTTTTAGGGGACCATCTACCTGAGCCTCCCGAAAGTATCAAGGGACTAAAGCCTAGAAGTTTAAATTTAGGGTTGTGAGTGATTGTGAGTGCAAGTATGTACCTTAAGCCCTAGACCAACACCCAGGGTCAACCCTAAGGTCCAACAGTCCTAAGGGTGACTCATCTTGAGTTCCCCCATAATGACCCCACCTATCAGGTGCTGGAGGTTAGGACTAATATGTGAAATTTTAAGTTGAGTAGAGAAGAGTTTGGAATTTTTAATGGTGAGGGCTCCTTTTCTAGTTTTCTATGAACAGTCAATAGGAAAGTCCTATGGCTAGACCTTAGGCTACTAAAATGTAAAAAAAACTAAACCTGAACTAAAAGTGAGGTCAACAACTGTACCGCCAATAGGTGTGGTGTGCTAGGAAAAGCTCATCGCGTGTATTGGCGTTGACCGATAAGGTCAACAAAACTAAAATAGACTCCTAAGTCAACAGACCTAGAAAGAAGTGTAGATTTGAGTAACAATTGTCTCCGATGGGGAATAACAACTACTCTCGCTAAAAAGAGATTCCATAAATAACCATAAAAAAACATACGATCGAGGCGGAGACTCGATTTCAAATTCAATGTTTAACTTAAATTCAACATTGATAATTTTAGAGAATAGGATTATGTGAGAGGACCGAATTGAGGTGGAAAGCTGAGATGGAAAGCACAGGGACTCATATCCAACTCAAAGGGTAACAACAGTGCGTAAAATGACAACCATTAAGGATATTACGCCAGAAAGAAAGGACTATACTAGTTTGAGTTACCACTAGGAGTTATATTCGAACTGACATGTGATGAGGAGAATGTATGTGTCATGTTAGGAAGGAGAGCACTGAGACTCACATTCAACCCAAGAAGTGACAAGAAAATATATGTGCTACATTGAGGAGGAAAGAGCTAGGGCTCACATCCAACTCAATTGGTAGTGGAAAAATATATCGGTCACGTTAGGAAGGAAAGTACTAGGACTCACATCCAACCCAACATGTGATAAGAAAATATATGTGCTAAATTGAGGAGGAAAGCGCTAGAACTCATATCCAACTTAATACGTAACAGGAAAATATATGCGTCACGTTAGGAAGGAAAGCGCCAGGACTCACATCCAACCCAAGAGGTGACAAGAAAATATATGTGCTACATTGAGGAGGAAAGCGGTAGAACACATATCCAACTCAAGTGGTAGTGAGAAAGTATATGTGTTACATTGAGGAGGAAAGCGCTAAGGCTCACATCCAACTCAAGTGGTAACGGGAAAATATATGCGTCATGTTAGAAAAGGAAAACGCCAGGACTCACATCCAACCTAAGAGGTGACAAGAAAATATATGTACTAAATTGAGAAGGAAAGCACTAGGACTCATATCCAACTCAAGTGGTTGCGAGAAAATATATGTGTTACATTGGGGAAGAAAGTGTTGGGGCTCACATCTAACTCAAGTGGTAACGGTAAAATATATGTGCACGTTAGGAAGGAAGGCGCTAGGATTCGCAATCAACCCAAGAGGTGACAATAAAATATATGTGCTACATTGAGGAGGAAAGCGCTGAGGCTCACATCCAACTCAAGTGGTAGCAAGAAAATACATGTGTCACGTTAGGAAGGAAAGCGCCAGGACTCACATTCAACCCAAGAGGTGACAAGAAAATATATGTGCTACATTGAGGAGTAAAGCGCTGAGGCTCACATCCAACTCAAAAGGTGACAAGAAAATATATGTGCTACATTGAGGAGGAAAGCGGTAGAACACATATCCAACTCAAGTGGTAGTGAGAAAGTATATGTGTTACGATGTGTCACGTTAGAAAGGAAAGCGCCAGGACTCACATCCAACCCAAGAGGTGACAAGAACATATATGTGCTACATTGAGGAGGAAAGCGGTAGAACACATATCCAACTCATTGCGCCGCGTTAGGAAGAAAAGCGTCAGGGCTCACATCCGACCCAAGAGGTGATAAAAAAATATATGTGCTACATTGAGGAGGAAAGCACTGAGGCTCACATCCAACTCAAGTGGTAGCAAGAAAATAAATGCATCACGTTAAGAGGAAAAGCACTAGGTCTCACATCCAACCCAAGAGGTGAAAAGAAAATATATGTGTCCCCATGCAGAAAATATGCAGATTCACACATGTGAATTCGTGAGGAATATGTGAATAGAATATGAAAATATGTGAAGGAATCAGAATTTAGGTACTGATTCGGAAATGAGAATTGAATTTTATGTATCATTTTTAAAAAGAGAGTCGGAAGTCAGGGACCGACCTCGAGGATTAAGAATAGGATGCCATGTTCCATTAAAGGGGGTCTTATACCAATCCCTTATACCAATCTCGAAGATGGGGAGTCAAAATTTGGGTACTAACTCCGAGAGTCATATGAAAACAGTGTAGAGAGTTTGTGATGTTGAATTTGCAGATATGTGTCATGTGAAAAGGTTGATTTTGTTGAAGAAGATTTGTAGAGTTTTGTGGGGTTTTTTGCAGAATGCGAAATTCCGCGGGGATGTGAAGAGAGTTAATGCAGATAAAGATGGTTTTGTTGCTCACACAAAGTGTAAGAAACTCCAAAACCAAGAGAATCTTCTCAACAGATTCATTTTCTTTTCTTGTTGTTTTTTTCACATTTAATTTTTCAAAATATGTCTTTAAAATTTTAATATGTCTTTAAAATTTTTCAAAATATGTCTTTAAAATTTTAATTTTAGTTGGTTGATTTTCAAAATAAATTTGTTTTGTTGTTTGTTCATTTTTGTTAAAGGTTCATTATTTCGTTCATTATTTCGTTCTTCATTCATTGAAATTCTGAACCAACACATGGTTTTTGGCTTCCATCCATCGCACAAAAAGGAAATTGATAAAAAGGCACATTTCTGAGAGAAATCTTCATTAATCTGCTCCAATCAAGATGTCATATATCAAACATAGGCTATCGCCTCAAAAAGGTACAATATGTAGTCTATATCAAAGTACATTCAAAGCATTTTAGGCCAAGTATACATCGTAGGCTGAGTATGTTTGATACATATCATGTCGCTGTGAAAGAAAAAATGAACCCTTTGAACATCTGTATCAAGTATGACGAGCTTCTGATTGAGCAGACCTTCTAAGCCATGCTCTAGGACAAGAGTTAGGACAAGAGTTCACAAGAGTTCCCTTTACATGTACTTAGAGGTACAACCCTCTAATAGCTCGTAAGGTAGCAGATCTTCTAGTTCTGGGTCTGGCTGAAATCCGTATGGTGCTTTGCTATCGTCCATCCTAGGGAAAGTTACGTACACCCTTCAGCGTCGGACCCCTGAGATGCAGTGCTTGGCGACATCTGCCCCGTTTCCTTTCAGGACCAAAACTGAACCAACTGGTAGTGGAATCTCTACAACTCCTCTGCACTCACCTGGGCCGACAACATCAATTTCTTTTCCAAATAATATATTGCTCCTGCTCGTGAATGAGATCATGTAGAAGGGCCTCACAAAATCATGGTGGTCTATATGGGGAGGGATGCAATCACCCTCGTCATAGATGTTGATGATGCAACTATTCGGGATGCAAGAAGCTGGCAGTATGTTCCATATGACCATCCTCTTGATCATCCACTTTATTGTAGGAGGTAGTGGATCTATCTGGTCATGTTTGAGGATCCCCGACGGATTTCCTTGTCTGTCATTTGTAAAGTTATAAAGACAGCTGCACTGATTGGTGATTCTTCCTTTTCCTCTCATCCATTTCTTCGGCTCAGAGTATGTTCTTTCCATGAGAAGACCTGCTCGGCCTCTATCTCTCAAGTCAAAGATGTCTCAAGTCAAAGATGCACTCTCAAGTCAAAGATGCAGTCAAGAACACTTCTTTCGTTACTTTCAGAGAAGACCCTGGTATACAGCTCCAGACTTTCCAGTATGTTAATGAATCTTCCTTGGACTTCCTCATAGAATTCAAATTCTTTTTCATTCACCTTGCTTATTTTATAAAACTCTATCGTGCTAGGAGTCAGCAACTGTCGTGGGCGTTCCTTCATCAGGACATTGGTAGGAACCCAAACTGGTGCTGGCTCATCTGGAACATGTGATTCCGCATCTAAAGGAATATATGACTCTGGACTCGATGGTATATACTTGTATGTCCCCAGTGGGACATATGGCTCATCCATCAGAATTTCTACTGTCTGAGACTCGTCGGTGGTGGAGGTATACTCTTCCAATGTACTGTAGCGTTGTATGTGTAGGACATTGTAGTCCGGGCATTCTACAAATACCCTTTTGGCTGAGGTCCCTACAGGTATCTCGTCATTGCACGTCGGGCAAGCCGTGCATAACGCATCTGAAGCTGAAGGTGTCTCTGGCTCTGTGATGAACCCTGGTTCTTCATCTGTGGCAGGTAGGCTGGAAGAAGTCTCTTTCATATCTGGATCATAGATGTTCCCCTCAGGAATAGGGGTGAGTAAGTTGTTTGCTTCTTTCCGACGTCTGCGTTCTTCCGATAGAAAAGCCCTTTATTTTCTGCGGATGGCATTTCTGCGATAAGTTCTGCAAAGTGAAGTGTCTGGCAGTCGTTCATTGTTGGCGGCTACTAAGCCTCCGGCTGGTGTAGCTATCATGGATGACAGACGGTTGGGCACCTCCCTCGGGTCCTGCTCTATCATCATGTTCTTTCCTTTATGTGATGTATTGTCTTTGGCGGCCACCCTCAGCAGTGAAGGCAATCCCTCCTTTTCTCGGCAGCTGACTACATTCATCAGAGGACCATCGTAGTCCATATCGACTTGGTTAAAGTCCATGTTGAAATCTATGTTGCCACCCTGCGGTGCCATTTCCTCATTCAATGCGAGGCTTCAGCCATCCTTGAAAGCAAAGATCAGCCTCTCTCCCGACATTTTTCTACAAATGACAGGGAAAATGTCAGTGGGCCTAAACTTGGCATGAACGAGAACAAAACAAAGTAATTATTAAAGTAAATTTTATTTTGTTTTCTGAAGAGAATTATTTATTTTATGTATGAGTTTTGTTTAAATGAGTGGAACATTAAGTTCAAAAGTAGAAAGGAGAAAATTTGAAGTTTAAAATATTTCTCGAAATTTTCACAAAATTTTCATTATATTGAGGTTAATTACAAAATTTGGACCCGGTCGTAAACATTTGGCCACATAGACAAGCCCAAAACAATCAAGGTTTCAAAGTTTCAAAGCAAGCAAAGACAAGCAAAATTAAGTTGCGTAATAAGTTTTCAGGTATCGTCCATTTATTGGTAACATAGGTCTTTCGCCCTGGAAGTCCACTAACTGGTAGGTCCTCCTGTGTAGACCTTTTCAACGACAAATGGTCCCTCCCAAGTTGGCTCAAATTTTCCACCTATTTTGCGGCGTGCAAGAATAGGTCTTTTGAGCACAATTACGAGGTTACGAGGTCCGAGGTCACCAACTTTGAATGTCCTTGGGCGGACCAATTTGTCGTGGGCTTATACCTTCTTCGCTTGGTAAAGCTCCAAGTGTTGTTCTACTTTTAGTCATTTTCCCTCAAGACATTCCAGTTCTTCAAGTCTAAGCTTTGCACTTTCCTCTATTGTGAGTTAGTTGGCAACAACAACTCTAAGAGATGGTGTCTGGATTTCAAGCGGTAGCACGACCTCAGACCTGTACACGAGCATATAGGGTGTACACTGAGTGGGAGTCCTAAAAGTCATCCGGTAGGCCCACAAGGCTTCTAATAGTTTGTTGTGCCAATCCCTTTTGTTTTCATCCAGTGTTTTCTTTAAAATCTGTATCAGTGTTTTGTTGAAGGCTTTAGCCAATACATTTTCTCTGGTATAGTAAATTGTAGAGCATCTCTAATTTATCCCATAAATTTTGACAAAATTATTAATTTTGGTGCTTTTGAAAGCTGTCCCATTCTCGGAGATTATTCTTCGCGATACTCCAAAATGGTGGACAATCTGGCTTTTGAAGAATTGAAGGATATGCTGTGTCGTAATCTCACGCAACGGTACTGCCTCTGCCCATTTAGAGAAGTAATCTGTAGCGGCAAGTATAAACCTGTGTCCTTTGAAAGATGGAGGGTCTATTATGGAGGGTCTATCGGACCTATTATGTCCGTGCCCCAACACTCAAATGGCCATGAAGAAATAGTTAGGTGTAGCACATTTAGAGGCTATTATAAGACCACCCCATGCACTTGGCATTGGTGACATTTTCTGGCTGTCTCCATGCAGTCGGACATCATTGCTGGCCAATAATACCCGAGTCTCTTGCTATTCATTTTCATTTTCTGCCCTGACTGATGAGTGCCACACAGTCCGACATGTACTTATTTGACATTATCCTGTGCTTCGGCTTTGTTCGAACACTATAGCCACATCTGGTCGAATGATCTTCTGTAGAGAACATTTCCCACCAGAGCGAAAGACATGGCCCTTCTCGTGATATGATGTGCTTCAGACTTGTCTTCTGGCAGCTTTTCAATATGCAAATATTCTATTAATGGCTTATGCCAATCTTTGTTGATATCCGCAACTGCAATTGTTGTTTCCTCTTTTCCGAGCTTATGTAGATTTTCATGGTCAATTTGAGACAAAACCTGTCTTGCTTATATTGTGATTTCAATGGAATCCTTTGGGGGACATGCGGTTTCCTTAGTGAGTTTTGCTAGAGCATCGGCATGGGCATTATCTCCCTTAGGAATCCAGTAGAAAGTCACATCGGGGATCTGCTTCAGTAGCTTCATTGTTCATCAGTGATATTCTGCTAGTCTTGGTTTCAAAATTTTGTATTGTCCGACGACTTGTTGGATGACGAGTTGAGAGTCGCCATAAACATAAATATTCATTTTATTCATTGAGATTGTCAATTCCAATCCGGTGATTAAAGCTTCATATTCTGCTTCATTGTTGGTACACGGCTCTGTCAGGTGGTATGAGAACCTCAACATACCCTTATCTGGTGTGATAATGATCAAACCGATTCCTTCTTTGCCTGGTATAACTATGCCTGATCCTTTGTCTTTTCTGGCTGATGAAGTGCCACCGAAGTACATTTCTCAGCGTTGCGCATTGGAAAATTCTATTTGTAGTATTTGCTCGTCTGGTAACTCATCATTGAGAGAGGATCTAGTTGGCAGTGGGTGTGCAGCGAGAAAGTCTGCTAGTATCTGTCCCTTGATAGCATTGAGGGGAACAAAAGTTATATCGAATTGCAATAAGATCATTGACCATCTTGCTAGACGATCGAAGAGTGTTGGTCGGGTCATCAGATATTGCAACAGATTAACTTTCAAGATTAGGGTAATCTTATGAGAAAGCATGTAATGTCTAAGCTTTTGATCGGTGAAAATTAATGTCAGGCAATGCTTCCCAATAGGTGGATAGCTTTTCTCCGTCGGTATTAGGTGACGACTCAAGTAGTAGAGTGCATTTTCTTTACCCTCATCATTGACTTGGGCAAAGAGGGCTCCAAGAGAGTCGTCTAAGGCTGCGGTATAAAGTATCAACGGTTTCCCTGGAATAGGGGCTGCCAAAATAGGAGGTGTCATTAAGTATTGCTTAACGTCCTCAAAGGCCCGCTGGCATTTCTCTTCCCAAACAAATTTGGCATCCTTTTTAATTAATGTCAAGAAAGGCTAACACCTACCTGAGAGATTAGAAATAAAGTGTCTCAGATATGCCAACTTCCCCTGGAAGGAAGGTTGTTGTTTCAAGGTTTTAGAGGGTGGAATTTCCAAGATGGCTTTAATCTTATCCGGGTCTATCTCAATTCCCTGATGATGGACAATGAATCTCAGAACTTTCCTAGAGGTAACGTCAAAGGCGCACTTTAAGGGATTCATCTTAAGGTCATATCATCGTAACCGTTCGAACACAATCCTCAAATCGTACAAATGGTATATTTTTTGTTTACTTTTGATGAAATGTAACATTCTACTTGGTTGTGAATGAGGTCGTAAAAAATCTTCGTCATTGCGCGTTGATATGTTGCTCCGGCGTTCTTTAGGTCGAACGACATCACTGTGTAGCAGAAAATTTCAATTGGTGTTCTGAAGGCTGTAAGAGCTGCATCCTCAGGAGCTATCTTGATTTTTTTGTATCCTGATGATCCGTCCATGAAGGAGAAGATTTCATGTGTTGACGCGATATCCAACATCATTTATGGTATTGGTAGTGGAAACTCGTCTTTTGGACATGCTTTGTTCAAATCTCTGAAGTCGACACAAACAGGGATCTGTCCATTTTTCTTCTTAAAAGGGACAATGTTAGCCAACCATGTGAGGTATTGTTCTTCTTTCACAAAGTTGGCCTCTATTAATTTCTTCACCTCGGCGATGACTTGTTGTTCTATTTCGAGGCGCATTCTCCTAAGAGCTTGTTTCACTGGGGTTATATTCTTGTCCACCCCAATTTTATGAACTGTAACTTCTGTTGATAGCCCTGACATCTCATCATAACTTCATGCGAAGCTAACTTTGAATTATGTCAATAGCTTGGTCAATTCTGAAGATTCTTCATCTTTGAGTAGGGAACTTATAAAGGTAGGTCAGGGTTGTTCTTCAGTTTCGAGGTTAATCTCTTTCAATTCATCAATGGTAGATTTAATTTCCTCCTCAAATTCTGGCGGAGCATCCTCTACTATCTGATCGGTAGAGTCATCTTCTACATCGAGGCAATCCTCTTCTGACTCACTAGTAACAACCATACAAAGTTCAGAATCATCGACTGGTTTTAACATTCCATAATTTTTCAAAAATTTGAAATTTATCTTTTGGTATTTGTTTTGGTAAGTTTCCTTGTTGAATTAACTTTTGAACACAAGGCAAAAA
>NW_018221734.1:98063-129059 GCF_001263595.1 Phalaenopsis equestris
AAGGGTCATAGCAGAATCAGAGTAAGGGTCATAGCATTCACATAGTGGTTTCTCCAATCATACATTGTCTTCTCTGTATCTTTCTCTATATCTTCTAAGGATATCTCGTACAGAGGTTTCATCAGTTTTGTCATCTTTATCTCGTCTTCAGAACTATCTTTATTACTAATATTGATAGTTGGCCTAGTCCGTTCAACGATTAAGTTGATTCTTCCTCGTCCACATCCCTGGCCTCGACCTCGGGTGTGCGAACTAAAAGTGCGAACTAAAAGCTAAAAGAACCTCCACCAACTCGTTGTAAGGGAGTGGTGGAAGATTGTTGAAGCAGAGTTTATTGGCTTCCTCTTTGTTATTTTTCTGAATCTTCATCTTTATTTTTGACAATTTTACGAGAGAAGACAGTTTTCTTTGGAGGCGCATAGTAGGCAACATCTTCATGGATACCAACTTCATGCACTGAAAATGGTTGTAAGTCTCCTTTGATGCAATTTTCTTGACCATCTTTGCAGTACTTGATGCAAGCATTAAAAGAGGTCTCGGCGTCAATGATATGAAATTTAGCGGTTATCACGAGTTCTCTAACCTTCATAAGTAGTGTAATTGATCCAAGGGCTCTTTCTCCCTTTTGGTTGATTCCTCTTAACATCATTTTATCGGCCACAACATCTTGAGCTTCAATATCCAAATAGGACAATGTCCGTAGGCTCATCAAGTTAAGAGATGCTCCAGGATCTACCAAAACTCTGGACCTGGACAATAATACTAATCTCCCGATGTTGTCGGAGATGTAGATTGGTCGACTGTGGTCGGTAGTACCAAGTAGCAAATCTTCATCTGTGAAGATAGTGGCCACCTCAAATACGACAGTGTTTATTAAAGGGAGGAAAGGGGCTGAGGGTGTGCTGGCCAACTGAACTAAATAAATTTCTAGGTCGAGCAAGGCTGTAACCAGAGCTTCTCTCAACTCCTTCGATGTGACAGGATCAGAGTGTCATAGATGCTTAATCGGGCTTACAACTTCTAAGAAGAGCTAGCATGTTGTAATCTACTTTGTATGATTCTCTGATTTTATCTTGAATATGTTGTTCTTCCACTGGTGGAGGTGGAGCTATTTCTTCTCGGGTCATTATCTACTTTCCTTTATCTGTTGGAGCTGTTCTTGGTGGGAACACTTTTCCGCTCCTTAAGTTGACTTCTGTGATTTCTTCTTCTTGAGATATCATTGGAGCTACCATCATTGAATTTTCTGGTGTTTTCTCTTCTTTGTCAGAAAGATCTAGGTTGATGGTAAGCAGTGTACTGTGGTGCTCAAGAATTGGCTCCTTGCTCTCGATGTTGTCGTAAGCGATGTTATTGATGTCTTTGGACTTGAAAACGAGTTCATCAAACTTGAGTACGATTTGAGGATCATTTTGGGGATTAATATCAAAGTTAGATTGGTCGTAATCAGTTATGTTATCACTAGAAACAGTTAAAACGTAGCCGAAATCACAATCATTATATTCATAAGACCCCAGAGGGACAAAAATATAATCTTACAAAGTCAGGGTTTGAGGATTTTCTTCCCTGAATCTGAGACAACTAATCTGGTAGAGGCAACCCCTATCCTACCCCCCGTGCTATCAATCTTTGAAGAGACAATTTTGTTCTTCTTCTTTGTTCTTGATGATGACGGATCTCCTAGCGAAACCTTCATCTCGGGCTTGGTACGCTGTGGACTCTGAATTGAGGCTTGTCTTGATGCAGACTGGATTTTGTTCAGTATTTTCTTGGATGATCTGCTCCAGACCTCATTCCATCCTTCTTCTCTAGTATACGCAGAAGATTGTTTTAATGAATCCTGTATTTGATTGAGGACCCTTTTAAGTTTGTCCCAAGTTATACTCCATCCATCTTCTCCAGTATACAGATCAATCGGGGGGATTGGCTAGGCCAAAATCATATTTATGGAACCTTTTTCAGGTTCTCTTAAATATTCTTTCGGGATTGTTATGTTCTCTTCTTTAACTTTTTTCTTGAGCCAATTCTTAAAGACGAAACATCCCTCTATAGTGTGTCTGAGCAACCGGTGGTATGCGCAATTATTTGGTTCATCCTTCCTACCCACCTCTTCGGGCTTTTTCGGGTCTGATAGTCTGAATTCTGGTTTCTTCATTAAACTTCTGAATATTTTAGGTATAGCTTCATCTTTGAAAGAATACACCTTTTTACGTCGTTCTGACAAGGTTATTTTCTTATCCCCTGTTTGAGGTGATTCTTCTTGAGGTGATCGCTAATTGGATTGCCTATTCTGTTTCTGAGCATACTGTGACAAAGAATGGCAAGGATCTTCTGCATATATCTTCATCGGCTGCTTTCCTTTCTAGATGGTCGCTAATACTCCTGATTTCTTTTCGAGCACTCTAGTTGTCTTACATTTCTCGTGAGAATCCATGTGCTTGATTTCTTCTTGAAGACTGCTGGCTTTATTGACTAGCTTCTCGAAGGATTTGATGGTGAGTCCCTTGAGCATGAAAGCTACTGGTCCATGAATGCTCTTAAGTAGAATTTCAATCGCATGATTTTCCTGTAACTGAGGTTCACATTTCATGCTAAGGTTTCTCCACCTCAAAATGTAATCTACTAAAGTCTCGTTGGACATCTGTTTTTCCATCATATGTTCTCCAATGGAAACATGATGTTGCGCCTTGAAGAATCTTTTTATAAATAATTTCTCTAACTCAGAAAATGTTTTAACTGTCCCGTTGGGCAAGTCAGCGTACCAGTTGAAAGCAATTCCTGACAAGCTGTTGACAAACTGCTAAAAGAGTAGAGCTTCACTATTCCTCATATTTCCACAGCTGGCTCAGAAATGAGCTATATGCTGTTTGGGATTCCTAATCCCATCAAATATCTTGAATTTTGGGGCCAAAAAATCTTTAGGGAAAGGCATAGCATCGAATTCCTCTAGGTAAGGTCTACCCTTTAAAATTGATGCACCACCCTTAGATTGGGTTATGGCGTCCTGCACTTGTTCAACCATTTGCTTGAATTCCTTTTCTGGTATACCTGATGGAGAATCCTTTCTATGTTGCTCATCTCTATCTATTTGCTGAAGCAACCTCTCTTATTTCATCTATGATGTGTTTGATCTCCGACTGATTATTCTTGGGAGAAGCCAATTGTTGCGCTTGTGATTGCCCCTGAATAGTGGCCATGGTCGTCATGGCTGCAGCCATTTCTTTTATTTTTGTCTTTAGTAGGCTAAATTGTTCATCCCTTAGGAGGATAGCCCTACGCAGCTCATCTATAGCGTTATCTTTGGCAAAAGGTTGAGCTTTGAGCCAGATGTGGCAGCCCTAGTTTCAATTACATGGAAAGTTTCCTCTAGGTAATCATTTTAATCAAAATTTTCCTCAATGCTATCGATGAAAGCTCCGTGGTCCCGAGCCAACTCAAAAATCTGGATCCTGAGCTTCTCAACTTTTTCTTCAATTAATGACTCCTTGATTGCTTTAAGATCGGGAGAACCTTGATGAACATCCTCTTTTTATTCCTCCATCTCGCTGGCTATTGTTGCAACGATGTCAGATATTTCAGATTCTGACTTCATTCCATGCTCTTATCCCGCGGGCTTACCGGGCTGTATCGGTGTATCGACCTTGGGTACCCATAATTTTTTCTTTTTCGATGATGATGCCTCAGGACGGAGTGTCTTAGTAGAAACATCGGTATGTTGAGGGAAAGAATGCTCCCCGTGGTGTAGACCAGCTACAGTGCCAGGTAATCGTCTTGTCTTTGCCTTTGGGATTGTAGGAATATTTGCATAATGGGTGACGGGTAAGATTTTCGAGCCCAGTCTCGACTTAACCGGTCGACGGTCTGCGGTTATGGTGGCAGTATGATCAGTAGTAATCATTGCGGTATCAACTTTGTTCCCTAAATGGAACCAAACGGGGATGCGAGTAGGTAGCACTCCACTTGTCTTGTGAGACTGTCTGGCGGACTTGACATCCTCCAAAATTTCCTTCCTCATGCGAGGAGAAATTGCATGTCCCACTCATTTAAGTTACTCACTAACTAAACATCCTTCTTTGGCAGCTAGCCTTTTGAAAACTGCACTAACTCGGGTGATAGGAGTGAACTTCTTTCTCCCCTCACCATGTCCATGAAGTGGTGATAATGCGGAAGCGATTTTCTGGATACTCTCGTATCCATCGATATCCGTTAGAGGATGGAATCTACTCCCTTGCAGGAGTGGATAAATTTCACATAATCTTTATTCATCTTGACGAGGCTCCTCCTCAATGCGTGTCTTCTTAGGAGCCCAGGTCCTTTGAACCTTTATCTTATGGTTCCTTCTTTGGGTTCGAGTCAGTGGTACAGTCTTTGAGCTTGACCCGATTTCAAACACGGGTGGTGGGACAGTTAATCCCTCAATCGGATCTTCAATAATCATTACTTCTCTCCCCTTAGCAGCAGCGGGGGTAGCCGGTTTGGGGCCGTGACGGCAGTAGTTTTGACCTTCTTGCAGGCAGGGAAGTCTTGAAGGCAGTTCAGGTTGAATTCTGCAGATGGTTCCTGTATTTCTGGAGCGGCAATCTTCATCACTACAAACGGGGCTTTCCCGAGGATGACTTCGAGATCCTAAAATCCGGCTCTAAATTTGATGAAAGGAGAGAGGTTACAGGCCTCGTAGCTCGTTCGAAGGTTGCAGGAAAAGGTCAGCGTTGGGTAGGCCATTACAACAGGCTTGAAAACAAAAAGTTTCGGGGTTAGCTATATGGCCAAAACCTTATAATTTTTAGTGCAAGCATTGAAATTAGAGGTCAATTTGTAGACCAGGCGAGTCTTAATTTATAAGTATTTTAGAATTTTGTTTAAGAAAAATCAAGAGGTGAAAAATTTAATTAATATAAGAAAATTTTAAAGTGCGCACAACACAACACGATTTGGTTTAATTTGCAGAATAGCAAATCAAATTTGGAAGGGAGATGTGAGGTATTTTAGGACCCAGTGCGAGACCCATTTAGCGACACAAAATGCCCAGGTGGAACTAGTCCACCAACACACTTATTTGAAGTCTGACCCCACATGAAAATTTAAATAGACCGTAATGGCCTCCTGAACCCCTCTGTTCAAAGATGGTTGAACAGATAGTCCTGAAGTCCTAGAAGTTAGCTGAACTTTCCCAAGACAGAAATGGGTAAAGTATGCCAATGGAAGAAGGGTAATTTTGTCCAAGAGGGACATGGACATATTACTGATGTGTGAAGGATGTGTGATATTACTGATGTGTGAAGATAATATTTCTTGATTTGTATGGAGAGAAAAGCTTGCCCCAGCGGAGTTGCCATAAGCTATCGGCACTATTTTGGTTGGAGGAGTTGCCCCCGTAAGAAGCAGTCGGTCACCGGAATCGAAATACCGTTGCCCACTTCAGAAGGACGTTGAAGTTTAGAAAAGTATGAAATCAAACTGACTTCATATTTTTCATAGTCTAAATGAAAGAGCGCAGTACCTCAAATCTTGTATCTATCCCGAAGGATAAACACAAGACTTGAGGATGAGACTTGATCAAATAAATTAAGAAAAGTATGATGTACGTCTGGTCTGCAAAACCTTTGTATTTGCCGACAAGTTCCTCTATTTAATATAAAAGATTAAATTGGGTTTATATTAAGTTGGGCTTGGACATGCTTCCTATAAGGGCAAGCCCCTATAGTTAAATACATCTTAAATGACCAAAGTCACCTCAGAAAACTCTCGATAAAAATTCGGAAATATTATCTTCAAGGAGTTTCAAAGGGTAGGACTTTTCAATGAGATCAGACGTTGTGGTGTGAAAGGGGATTGGTTTAAATTTGGAACATTTTATTGTAGAATCCAAAAGAGGAGGAATTAGGGGATGTCATGGATCCGGATCTAGAGGACATTCTCAGTGACTTCTCAAGCTATCCTATTGTTTGGCTTCAATTTAGAGGAGAAAAATTTAAGTGTTTTATCCTGTCAATTTTATTAATTTAGGGCTTATATTTGTGTGAAGAAATGACACAAATAACCTGGAAGATGTGAGGATTTAGGTCGTGACAAACGACAACCTCAGAATCCCAAGACAAGTTAGGGCTTATATTGTATAGAAGGGCTATGCAAATGCCTAAAGACAAGGTGAGGATTTACGTTGCATAAGCAAGCAACCTCAAAGTCCTATGGCTTTGTTGTTTAAGTCTAAAGAAGGAAGATTGGTTTAGCTGGGGAAGACAGGTTTTGCTGTTGAAGATGGTCGTGGTACCCACCATGCTAGCTCCAAGCTCCTCGCTGTGACGAGTTTGAGTTTTCTAGTGTCAAGTTATGATGTCAAATCAGGTGGCCCTATGGTTGTAGTTCTTTAAATTATATGGGGGCATGTTAAAGTTGATTAGAGCGATACCGGTTAGGATCCTACGGTTCCCTCGTTCCGGCACTACTATTTTCTATTGGATTCACTAAGTCCAAATGAAGTTACTAAACTTAACTTAATGAGTTCCATAATTTCATTTAAACCGTGGGAAGCCTCGTTAGCAACCCTAGGTTACCTCCTCCGAGGAATTCCCGATCATCCGATGGAGACATCTTAATTTAATTGCAATTGTAGTTCTGTGTGATGTTTGTGATTAATTTTTGAGTTGTTTTATATTTTGAATGTTGTGGCGGTGAATTTTATCTTGATTGATTTTATTTTTAGTTTTAGTTTTGATTTTGTGGCTATCCCGATAGTTTTAGTTTTTATGCAAGGTGACATCATTGTTTAACATGAAAATTTGTGTAAGCATAAAAGTATAGCATAAAAGTATAAGAAAGACAATGCTGAAAATTGTAAAAGCGTAGCTGGCGAGTCTTCTCGTTCCACCACCCGAAACTTAAAATGCATGTCAGGGCGATGTATATAGAGGCAAAAAGTAAGGTTTTGGAAGTTTTCCTAACCCTATGTTATATCTTGGTGGGTCCTTAGGAGTTTAATTAATGATGATTTTGTCAAGCAAAACATATTAAGTTTAGTAGATCTAGCCAAATTTTGACTTTGGCTTGCAATGTTTTGAAACATGTTTTAATTGTCAATGATGTTTACTTTTCTAATTATTATTTAAATGAAACTTGATTTAGCTTAAATCACCACTAAGCCCTTAAGATTTTTGGTGAGTGTCTTAGTCATTGTAAATGAAATTTACTTATAAGCGATGGTGATGATTCATATACATATATTTTTTTTGTTGGTGTTCATCAAATAGGGGTATTAAATTAGTGATTTATTAACACCCAAAATCATACCCTTAAGTCTAGGATCATTTAATTGATTGGACTCCCAAACTTATGTAATTTTAGGGAAATTGCAAATTTATCATTTTATTAGGACAAGTGAGGTTGGTTTCTTCCAGTTAACCCATTGTGTTTCAAACATCCAAATATATTAATTAGAATAAAAAATTACCCATTTCCCTTTCTAAAATTAGACCTAAATGTTAATTAAAGCTAAATTTCCAAAATTACACATTTACCCCTAAGGCTCTATCACTTCTATCACTTCATAATTCATCAAATTTAATTCAAATGATTTTGGAATTTTTATCCTACCTCACTCATTGGTTAATTGAGACATTAGAGGAGAAAGTGTGATTTCTTAAAACTTAATTTATTTATATAATTATTTTTAATGCAAAAATAGGATTTTTCAAAGAAAATTCCTAACTTGACCAAGATAAATCCTAGTTCCTTAAAATTTTACAGGAGATAACATTGTACCATAAAAACTGTTAGACCAAATTTCATTATATTTTGAATTTTTTTTGAATTTTAAGAATTATTTTAAATTATAGGGTGTTTATTAATTATAAGATATTTTAAAGGTGAAAAATTTAGTTTTATATTTTTATTAAATCTCTCTAATGTCAAGGGGCACAGAGAAACAAATTTCACATTTTTATGATTTTTGTTTAAATTATTGGAATTATTTTAGTGAAAATCCATTTTTAGCCTTTAAAAATTATCTTTGAGCTTCAAAATTCAATATCTTTACTTAGAAAATTAGGAAAAAATATCCTAATTATTATTAAGTGTTTAGGAAGCAATTTAGAACATTTTTATGAATTTTATTATTTTTGTGATTTTTATGAATTTTTAATTATTTTAAATATTTAAAATGGGCTCAAAAATCAAGTTTTTATTTGAAACATCATTTTTTTTATAAAATACCCCTAATCACACAGAACTAAAAAAATCAGTTTTTGTAAATTTTTTAGTTATATTTTGTTTTTTTAAGAAATCATTTAAGTGCTAAAATGATATTTATCTTTAAAAATCAACTTAAACCATCAAATGAACTCAAAATGCTTTGAATTTTTTTATGGTGACCTCTCTGGATCCTAAACAGTAGTGGAGATGAAAAATAAAGTCATTTTGTTGTTTGTATTTTTAAAAATTAAATTTCTTAGTGATTTAGGGTTTGTTAAGATTAGGTGTAATTTGAATGACTTGGCTTATGAGAAAATTTCCTAAAGGTTTCCTGGACAACATAAACCTTCCAAAATTGTCTTGAATTTTTCTAAGCAACATGCTAATTTCCATGATTAATTTAATCAAATAATGCACATAAACTTGAAAAATACAATTCTCTATCTAGCGACCCTCTCTGACTTTGGAAAAATTAGGGAAAGTTCCTATTAATAGAGGCAACAACATGCTAAAATTTCAAGTCATGGTGTTATTCTCACATGCATGGAGAATCAAAACATTCAAATCAGTGTTTAATTATTTAAAAATAAAATATGCATCAAATGGACTCAAATTTAATTCCACATTGTTCTCCTCTGTTCACTGAGTAAGAGGCTATTTTTATTTTATTTTTGTGATTTTTCTACACCAAGATACAAATTTTTGAAGTTAAGGGTCATTTTCTAAATTATTTAAATCCTTAGTTATCTATTTAAAAGCACGACGCCACATCAACCTACGGCGGCTCCGAAGCTCCACGCGGCGCGTTCCCATTTGACGCTGCTGTCCACCTCAGTGCTGACTCGGCCCGCTGTTTATGTTCTGAAGCGCTGTCCGGCTTGATCTCGACTGTCCATCCGATACAACCGCGATCAGACTGCTCCTCGTCATCGTCCCCGATAGAGTGATCCCGAGAACCGTTCATCTTTTAAGCTTAATATCTCCCTCATTTTCCAACCAAATTAAATGAAATTTTTTTTAGAATGCTCGTCTAGACTAAAGGAACATATCCATATGATTATGATGCCATGAAATCAACTCAAAACAAATGGAGAGTTCAAATAGGCTCGGGAGGAGGAGAAGTTTTATACCTTGGCTCTAAGAAGTGAAGCTTCAATCAGAGGTCCTTGGAACATTCGTTGGGGTCCAAGAAGGCTAGGGATTGAGCCTCTAATCTTGGTGAAGTGCCTAGACTCAAATTCGACCAAGGCCGATTTCAGGTGATGGTTTAGAGCTATGCTAGAGGCGATTTCAGAGGGTAATTTGAAGGGGCTTTGTCTTCTCTTTCTATTGTGAAGGTGTAGGAAAAAAGTAATTGGAGTTTGGTGGAGTTTTAAGGGATGTCTTGTTTCTGCCCTAATTTTCAAGCTTAAATTTAAGGTTACACAGGGGGAATCAGGACAATTGAGTGATTGGAATGAGCTGTGGAGGTCTCAAGGAAGCTCAAGGAGTACTTTTGAGGTCTCTCTCTGAGAAAATTTCAACACACCTTCTATGGCCATGGAGGTGAGTTTTTATAAAAAAGACTAAGGGGTGGCTCTTAGGGCCAAGGTTTGGGTGCATTGTGATGCTTAGGTGGAAGGCAGAGGAGCTCTATCATTTTATTTGAGTGAGGTGGCCTCTGAGTTTGATTTGGGTGAAATTCAAGAGGGGGTGGCCCTTAGTTTTGGCTTCTCCAATGACTAGAATAGCCATCCATGGCAGGGGGAGGTGACTAGGA
The DNA here is from genome assembly GCF_001263595.1 of Phalaenopsis equestris. Lineage (NCBI taxonomy): Eukaryota > Viridiplantae > Streptophyta > Magnoliopsida > Asparagales > Orchidaceae > Phalaenopsis > Phalaenopsis equestris. Next base: position 108,010 of record NW_018221734.1, read on the forward strand.
GCTCAGGGAACCCAGGGGAATATGTCACAGCATTTTAATGGGCTGAGGTTTAGTTTTGACAAAAATATCCTAAGCTTAAGCAAATATGGAAAGAAATCCCTTAATTTAGGGGACCTTTGGTCCATGGCTTAGTTTAGGTGGTTTTAAGAGGTTTATCCTGGCCACTAGGGTCCCACTAATGGTTGTGGAGTCATTAAATTGGCGACTTTGGGGTAGTTAGGCCATCTTTAGTTCATGGGGTCAATGTGGTGGGTTCAAGTGATCAAAGCTTGGATTTGGGCTAGGCTATCCATGTCAATTGACCCAATTAATTGATCAACATTGTGTAGATGATTATTATGAAGATTTTTGGTGAAGGTTTAAAGTAATTTTGAGTTCAATTTGAGGGTCAATTTGAAGAATTTTTGAAACTTGGTCAATTTGGGCATGTTGGGCTAGGCATGGGTCTAAGTTCAGCTAGCCTTGGGATAAGTCCAAATTGAATGATCCAAATGATCAAGGGAGATGTTTTGAATATTTTTCATGAAGACATAGAGTTGAAATTTTTGGGTTAAGGCCCTCAATTTGGTGAAGTTTGGGGACATGGCTAATTTGGAACAAAATTGGGGATTTTTGGACTTATGTTGAAATTAAATGAAATTGGGTCTTCCCCAAGGCCAATTGAAGGTCAAATTTGAAGTATAGGAATGTTATGAAAATTTTTCAACACAAATTGTGGTAAATGGACTAGGCCATGGGTTCAATTTGGTGGAACCAAGTCATAGGGCCAAAATTGGGTTTTTGGTTTACCTCAAAATTGGGTTCAAATCATGAACCAATTGGGCTTAGATTTGGTCTAGGTTGGTCATATCAAAGGTGAATTTGAGTTTAGAATTAAAATTGGGGGAAATTGAGACCAATTGGATAGACATTTGAGGTAGATTTAGGAAAAAAATGGTCCTTTAAAGGTAAAGTTGGGGGTTTTGGTCAAAGGTAGTCAAGTTAAACAAATTGGGTCATGTGGTAGTTGAAGAAAATAAAATTGGGAATATTTGGGAGGTTTTAGGAATTTTTGGGATTTTTTGTAATTTTTGGGATATTGGGCTAAGGAGGGGTATTTTGGTAATTTGGCAAATTTTCGTGATTTTGGTTAGTTTGGGTGTTTTTAAGGTGTTTGAAATGATTTTTGAACCAACTTGTGTATTTTAGGTAAATTTGGGAATTTTGGCCAGATTTGGGGTCCCAAAGGTATCTAGGTAATTTGGGGGAGTTTAGGGGCAAAATGCTAGGTTGGGTATCTTGATAGAGTTGGACTGCTAACCACCATCAATAAGCCATGGACCAATGGAAACCCCATTTTAGGTCCTCTAGGTAGTGATCTTAGCCAAACCCTAACCTAGGGCTAGTGGGTATAGAGGACTATCTACCTGAGTCTCCCAAAAGTATCAAAGGACCAAAGCCTAGAAGTTTAAATTTACGGTTGTGAGTAATTATGAGTGCAAGTATGTACCTTAAGCCCTAGACAAACACCCAGGGTCAACCCTAAGGTCCAGCAGTCCTAAGGGTGTCTCATCTTGAGTTCCCCCTCTCATCTATGGGAAATCTCTTTGGGCTCCCCCATAATGACTCCACCTACTAAGTGCTAGAGGTTATGACCACTATGTGTAACTTCAAAGTTGAGTAGAGAAAAGTTTGGAATTTCTAATGGTAAGGGTTCCTTTTCTAGTTTTCTATGAACAGTCAATAGGAAAATCTTATGACTAGATCTTATGACTAGACTTTAGGCTACTAAAGCAGAAAAAACTAAACCTCAACAAAAATGAGGTCAACAAATGGACCCCCAGTAGGTGTGGTGTGTTGGGCAAGCACATCGCGTGTATTGGCATTGATCGATGAGATGAACTAAAACCAATACAAACTCCTAAGTCAACAAACCCAGAATTATGTGTAGAGTTGTGTGTGTGATTTGTTTCTGCCGGGGAATTACCAGGCGATCGTTTGGTTGAAATCAAGGAGTTGAGGATGAAAAATAAAAAGATGAAAAATGCTAAAATGAGTGAGAAAGGATCAATTTGGAAAAAAATGTGAAATTTGTGCAAAAGTGTTTTGGTGCCTAATAGCCAGATCCGACACTTAAGCGCCAGTGAAATAGGGAAGGCTGCACCTAAGCACCAGAGGCCCTGTGCATAAGGGCCAAAGGCAATTATTTGTCGGTTTTCTTCATTTGGCCGAATTTTAAAGAGACATTTGAGGCACTTTTTGGCTAAAGCCTATGAATGAAAACATTATTAAAAGACTTGTGAAAGGAGGCATCCCTTAGAGAATACATCAAATTTGGACACATTTTGAAGAATTTTGAAGGCACCTCTTGAGAAATTTATAAATGAAGGAAGTTGAGACATTGAAGGAAGTTGAGACTTTTGAGTTGAGACATTTGAAGTGGGTGATTGAAAGTTCCAAAAAGAGTTTAAAGAGGAGGAGTCATGAAGAGTTTTGATAGATAGTTTTGGAGAGATTTTTAGGCACCACACAAATTTACTTTATCCTTTTTTTCTTAGTTTATTTTGCGAGTGTTGTAAAAGAGAAGAGATTCAAAGGAGCTTCAAAAGTTTGGTGGAGGATTTGAGATAAGTTTTTATTTTTGTTTTTAAACTACTTTTGGTTTTAATTAAGACTTCATGTTGGTTTGACAATGATTTTTACTTTAAAACTAAAGTGTGGTTTTGTTTTCTCCATGGTTCAAGTAGTTTTCTTTTTCTTTTTCTTTAAAATGATAAGTAATTAATGTGTTGGATGGAAGTTGTGGAGGGTATTAATCTTTAATGTTGGAAGAAGTTGTGATGATTTAATTCCATGTACTTCATTTAATTCTTGATCTGGCCCATCTAGTTGTTAAAATTTGTTGTGAGAACATGTAAGAACCGGGATGGTATTGTCTTAGTTAACAATTGGAAAGAATCACATGAGGTTGTATGAATGAGAATGTAATTCATATGATTTAGTGCAAATAAATAGAGAAATAATCTTTGAAGGGTGTAGAGTTAGATGACTTTAAAGTGACAGATTAAAGCCCCCAACTTGGTTTATTGTTTTAGGTTCTGATACGAGATGTTAGCCCCCGTGTTGAGGGAATCGAGGGAACTCTAGAGTGAAAGCTGGTATCTTCCATGCCTAGCCGGTCTACAGAACTATTCAAACTTTAAATCAACAAATGTTCTTTATAACATCTCTAGTAAGGGTAAAGAATATAATTGCTCCTATTTGACACAAAACAAGTTGCATACTTTTACAACAGAATTCATATACTTTTTACTAATTCATGATAAGGAGAAATGTATTTTCATATCAAGTGATTTTCTTTTGCATAAACTCAAGTTATCTTATTTAGTTGTTACTGTTTTGTTAAAATATCAAAAATACCAAAAAAAAGATTTGAATTTTAATACTGTGAAAGTATCTATAGTTTAAGCAATTGTCTTTTTAGAATAGAAAGTTTGTTGTTCAATAGTGCATATTGCTTTATTTTCTTGTGGGTTCGATATTCAGGTCTTATAAAAAAAGTCCTATATTACTTGATAACGATACGTATACTTGCGTAGTATCCCAATATATAAATTAAAGGGTTAAATTCTTATTTTCTTCAGAACCAAGTTTTTGGTTCTGTTGCAAAGTAAGGAAATATAAGTGAAAATTATAATTAAACTCATTTTTATACTATTGCATATAAAGATTCAGGAGCAAGCAGTGTTGAACATAAAATTAACATGCATAACAATAAAAACATAAAATAGATACTACTCTAGCATTTAAACTGGAGCAAAAGATAAACAGTAGAACTAAAAATTTAATAAAAATAACTAAGTAAAGAAACTAAAAAAAAGCACACTCCAACACAAATACAACTAATCACTAACACAATAATGTCCAAATATTCAAACACATCAAAACAAAGAAAGAAAACAATAGACAACACATCAACATCTTCATCATCACCAGCATCATCATCACCAACAGCACCATCACCGACTACCGTCTCCTAAATCTATATCCTCATCTGTCTCAGAAGGCTAATATGGTTTAAAAAAAAGGTGACTAGGAAATTCTACAGACTGATCACCCCCATATATCTCATCGTAGCCTCATTATATGAAAAATCATACTCAACCTTCCTCAACGTAATATCATCACTATGGTACAAGTGATGTTCAATTCTTTTTACCTGATTCTGTAAGGTTATGATATCTCCTTGTTAAATCATCATTTGCTCCATAATAGAATCCAGAGAAATAGTATCATAAGTAGATGGTCTAGGAGTAGAAGTAGGAGTAGAAGTAGAACTGAAGTAGAAGGAATGTTAATTACAGTCCTAAGTCTAATCCCAAAATGTTTCTCATATTTTTCCAAGTTTGTTTTAAGAATGGGTTTACATGTTGGAAAATTTCTTCCCAAGTTTCATACTTCACACCAGATTTAACACAAAAGGAAGTAATAAGAGCAGGGTAGCCCAAAACTATAGTAGTTCCTCCTCTCGAGGACACAAGCATGTTTGTATAAATAAAGAAGACAATGTCAATATGTTTCTTCATTTGAATACAGTAGTTTAAAGCGGCTCGCTCATCAGTTACCTCACTGAAATGGTTGATAGGCAGTAATCTATCGAATATGAAATAGTGTCATTTACAAGAATGAACATTAAGATTTGAGAAAGAAAAGTTCACCCGTCGCCCATTTTTAATATTCTAGACTCCATTTTCATTAGTTAAAAATCCCATAATCTCATCCAATTCATTATCAATAGGATGGAATTCAGAAAGAAGTAGGTTGGAACACTGTGTAGCTTGTATATGTGGTTAATACGAACAGAACTGATATCCACATATTGCCCGCATACATAAACCAAATCATCAGATTTGTCTGGCAGGTTGGCATAGTACTCTCGGATAACTGAAATTACAGTTACGACAGTGAAATAACAAAAGTCTTTCCACTGTCGCTCCGCAATCAAGTATTCAATTGTTCCGCCATGACATAAAAAACTACGTTCTTTAATCCATTTCTTTGATTGCAGATCAGTGCACCTATCTTGTGCCCTTGCACTGGCAAACTTATTGAAATCAAAAGTTATTTCTTCCTTGCTTCTCTGCATTTTAGGAGCCATGATTATTCTAAAAATTTTTAAGATAAATTCCAAAAATGACAAACTCAACTTCAAAAGGCTCCAAAGACACAATTTAAACATAAATAATCATTCAGCAATGGATTTCACACTATTTTCATCAAGTTTTAAAATATTCAGCCTAATCCACAATGTGCATGAAATTCATTGTCAAATCAACATTTTTCAAACCTAAGGTGAAGATCTCTCCCAAAGATGAAGAAATCCAAAGTTTGGAAGCCTAACTCCAAGCCAATCAAGCACAAAATGAAACCGTAGGGGAGTAAAATTCGAAAAAATAGGGGAAGGAGACAAACCAAGGTTGAAAATGGTGACAACCGTGCGTCTAGGCTTTTAAAATGACTCATGGGTCAGTTCTACGCTATAGCACAGAGCAATGGTGCCATAGCACCCTGCATAGCTTGATGAATAACGTTATAGCGCATAAAAGTGGCGTTATAGTGCCTTTCATACCCTTCCTAATTTTAAAATTTTTTTATATTTGAAAGGAAACAAAAAATCTAGGATGTAGAAAGGCTATTCTTCAAGCTTTAATGGCCATTTCTATAGCTATTGAGTTTGTCATCATTCTAAAATTTCAAATTCATAAATTCCAATCAGAGTACATAAGGCCAATATTTCACAACACAACAGAACTTGTTTTCTTATATTAATTATAGGTTCAATACATATTACACAACCACATAGACATCAGTAGATGTTCATACAACAAAGGCAATAAAAACAACACAAAGTCTTAATACATATAAGATAGGTACAACACATGGAATCACATAACACTAAAATAAAAATATCAATATAAAAACATTATTTAGGACCACTCATGACCAGTGGTGATATTCTCCATTCTACTCACCAAAAAAATTTTGATCGTAGGAATGGTAGCAAGTAGCATGAAGAAATTTCTTATCAAATTTATCATTGATCCACTTGTTGGTGCCATACATAGTCACTTGAGTATCTTGGAAACAAGCGGAAACACTTGGAAACAAGCCAAACTATTGAATTGCAATTTCAAATGCCAATCCATATGCTCGTATTGGTGGAACAACTTTTCAAACTTTGTTTGCAGAAGAAAAATCTCACCTTCAATTTTCTCAAGTTTGACCATGAGTCGCTCCAGACATAATGCAAGATATCCATTGAAGTAGGTTTGAGAATCCTTATGCACCAGCTTCTTATCTTCAAATCTTGCATTATCATTACTCTCCATGATCTTTCTAATGAAATTACCACTCCCAAATTTCCTTAAAATACTTAAGATTTTTTTTAGGGATACTTCAAATCCCGTCCTAGGCAATTTTATATAGAGGAGGAAGAAAGGAAACCAAATTTTTGGTGGTTTAAAGGAGTTATTTGAACTCTGGTGATATAGCATCAGATCTTTCACTATAGCTCCAAACCAATATATTTAATTCTCAATCTTCTCTCTTCCATTCTTCAAATCCTTTAATATAATATTGCTTTGTGCCAAAAAAATTGTATAAGACTCACAATCACTATATTGAACTCATCACAACAGCAATCAAATCTAAATCACACTTATAACTATGTGTTGTTTCCCACAAAGCATTTGGTTTAACATAGTCAGCCCAAAATAACCAATGTTTTAATTAGGTTTGACCCAATATTAGGATCTCTTCAAATGTAGGACCCTCTCCACTTATGTAAGCTTTTAATCTGTGTCCATTTACCTTAATCACTCTCCAAGTTTTTGGATATTCAATGTCAACAGCTCCATATGGATATGCTCTTACCACAATAAATGGTCCTGACCACCTTGATTTAAGTTTTCCTAGAAATAATTTAAATCTCAAATTATAAAGCCATACTTCTTGCCTAGGTCAAAATGCTTTTTTAGAATTTTCTGATCATGCATAAATTTCGTTTTCTTCTGATGAATTTTGTCATTCTCATAAGCTTCACTTCTCAATTCATCAAGCTCATTTAATTGCAGTAAGCGCTTATCTCCAGCATCTTTCAAATTATAATTAAACTCCTTAATTGCCCAGTATGCTTTATGTTCCAACTCAACTGGAAAGTGACAAGCTTTCCTAAATATTTTTTCCTTATATGAGCCTAAATGGTGTCATTCCTATAAGTATTTTATAAGCAGTGTTATAGGCCCATAAAGCATTATCAAGTCTAGCAGACCAATCAGTTCTTTTAGGATTTAACATTTCTTATAATATTCTTTTAATTTCTCAATTGGATACTTCTGCTAAACCACTGGTCTGAGGATGATAAGCTGTGGAAATATAATATTTAACCCGAAATTTTTGAGTTAATGTTTCAATCATTTTATTCCTGAATGACTTCCCCATCTGTAATGATAACTCATGGCATTCCAAATCTTGTGAAAATATTCTTTCTTAAAAATTTTGCTATACTATTAGCATCATATCAAGGTAAAGCAATTTCTTTAATCTATTTAGAAATATAATCCACAGCTATTAAAATATAAATCTTTTCAAATGATGGTACAAATGGTCCCCTGAAATTTAATCCCCAAACATTAAAGATTTCAACTTCAAGAGTAAATTTGGGGGCATTTCATATCTTCTATAAATATTGCTCACTCTCTGACATCGATAACATATTTTTATATAATTATTAACATCAATAAATAAAGTAGGCCAGTAAAATCCAGATTATAAAATCCTAAATCCAGTTTTATCCACTCCAAAATGTCCCCCAACATCTGATTTATGTCATTTTTGAATAATTTCTTGAGTTTATTCTAATGGTACACATCTTCAAACAATTAACTCCTTACATTGTTTATATAAAAGAGGACCATCCCAAAAGTAAAATTTTTATCATAAATGAACTTTTTAATTTGTGGCTATCCAATCCGTAAGGTGAAATATTACTAACCAAGTAGTGCACTATATCATTATACAACAAAAATTGCCATTAATTAATCCCATATAATTGTTCATCAGGATCATTAATTTCATTATTTAAATATTTTTCATTTTCCTCTTCAAGCCTTGACAGATGACAAGCTTTTTGATTATCAGTACCCTTCCTATCCACAACTTGAAAATTAAATTCTTGCATTAGAAGGACCCATCTAATTAATCGTGGTTTTACATCCTTCGTCATCATTAAATACTTTATAGCAGAATGATCAGTATACACAATACATTTATTTCCAATAAGATAAGATCTGAGTTTATTAAAAGCAAATATTGTGGCTAATAATTTCTTTTCAATGGTAGTGTAATTACTTTGAGCCATATTAAGGGTTTTAGTAGCATAGTATATTGAGACACCTAAAATATATAGTGTTTTAGACACATTTTTATACTTAAGTTTGAGATATTGCACTTTAATGGAAGGTATTTTTGTGTTTTTCTTGTAGATACAAATAAATATTTTTTTGCACTTTAATGGAAGGTATTTTTGTGTTTTTCTTGTAGATACAAATAAAAATGGAAAAAATATTTAAAGGAGTGAAAAAGGATCGAATTTGGAGCAGAAAAGTGAATAATTGTGCAAAAGAGTTTTGGCGCCTAAGCGTCAGATCCAGCGCTTAAGTGTCGGTTAAACAGAGAAGGCCACGCCTAAGCGCCGAGACCCCGCGCTTAAGTGCTAGTGGCAGTTACTGGATGAGTAAAATCAGTTTTCATGAAATTTGAAGAGGTTTTTGAGGCACTCATTGGCTTAATAGGTGGTTGTAACCACTATGGATGAAAATTATCATGAAATGATGCGTCTCTTAGGCAAATACATCGAATCAAGACATATTTTGAAGAGATCCCAAGGCACCTTCTAGAAAACTATAAAAGAAAGAAGAGAGGACTTAGAAAAGAGTCCTGAAAATATTGGCATGTTTTGAAAGTTCTTCTCTGTGGAGCTTGTTAGGAGAGATTTTCAGGAGCCACTTTTTTTTTACTTTATCCTTTTTGTTATTTTATTTTGAGTGATTGTAAAAGAGAAGAGATTCAAAGGTTCTTCAAGAGTTTGGTGGATGACTTGAGATAAGTTTTTATCTTTTTGTTTTAGACTACTTTTGGCTTTAATCGAGACTTGTTGTTGGTTTGACAATTATTTCTTCTTTTAAATTAAAGTGTGGTTTTTTTTTTCTCCATGGATTCTGAGTAATTTTCTTTATCTTTCTTCTTAAAAATGATAAGTAAGTTTTGGATGGAAGTTGTGGAGAGTATTGATCTTTAATGTTGGAAGAAGTTTTGATTATTTAAATCCATGCACTTCATTTTGTTCTTGATTTGGCCAATCCAGATGTTAAAATTTGTTGTGAGAACATGTAAGAACCGGACTGGTATTGCCTCAGTCAACAATTAGAAAGAATCACATGAGGTTATATGAATGAGAATGTAGTTCATATGATTGAGTGCAAATAAATTGGGAAGTATTCATTGATGGGTGTAGAGTTAGAGGACTTTAAACTGTCAGGTTAAAGCCCCCAACTTGGTTTATTATTTTAGGTTATGATACAAGAATGTTAGCCCCCAGATGGAGGGAATCGAGGGAACTCTAGAGTGAGAGCTAGTGTCTTCGCTGCCTAGCCGGTCTTCAGAACTATTCAAAGTTTAAATTAGCCAATGTTCTTTATAGCATCTCTAGTAAGGGTAAAGAATATTATTGTTCCTATTTGACATAGCACAATTTGCATACTTCCACAACAAAATTCCTATACTTATTACTGATTCTTGATAAGAAGAAAGATATTTTCATATTAAGTATTTGTCTTCTACAAGAACTTTAGTTATCTTTTTAAGTTGTTACTATTTCGTTAAAATATCAAAAATACCAAAGATATTTAAATTTTAAATTCTTGCAAAAATCATTTTTAATTTAAGTAATTATCTTTTTAAAAATAGAAAAACTTTCTAAAAAGAGCATATTGCATAATCTTCCCTGTGGGTTCGATATTCAGGTCTTAATCAAAAAGTCCTATATTACTTGATAACGATACATATACTTGTGTAGTATCCCAATATAAATATATATAAATTAAAAAGTTAAATTCTTATTTTTCTTCAGGATCAAGTTTTAGGTTTTGTTGTAAAATAAGGAAATATAAGTGAAAAATACCATTAGAACTATTGTCATACTGTGCATAAGCATTAAGTCGGGATCAGGGTTTTGGCGCCATTGGCAGGGAAGAAAACTAAGTAAATTTCTATTTTTAGAAAGTCTTATTTAAACTTTAAATATTGTATCTTATTTTGTATGTTTTATTTTGTTTTGTTTTATTTTATATTATGTGTAGTTCAGGTTCTGAAGTATTAGTGCCCTACGATTCTGAATTAGAAAGAACTATTAGAAAAATCAGAAAAACCAAAAAAAATTAAAAATATTGGAAAATCCAAAAAAAATACAGAAATGACAAACCAAAATAATCAAAATGCTGAAAATCATCAAGAGTTTAGACCTTTAAGAGATTATGCCAACCCTACTATAGATGAACTTCAGTGTAGTATTCAAAAACCTAATGTAGTGGCTAATTCATTTGAGCGTAAGCCTGCTATTATCCAAATGGTATCAAATAATCGGTTTTGGGGATCACCAACTGAAGATCCAAATTTACATCTCACCAATTTTCTAGAATTGTGTGCTACATTTAAATACGATGGTGTTTCAGATGATGCAATAAGACTTAGGTTATTTCCTTTCTTACTTAGGGATAAAGTTAAGATGTGGTTGAATTCGTTAGCACTTGGATCTATCAGAACTTGGGGTGATTTAGCACAAAAATTCCTTGGTAATATTTTTCACCATAAAAACTACGAAGCTTAGAAATGATATTATATCTTTTAATCAGTTTGAAGGAGAATCTATTTATGAAGCATGGGAGCTATTTAAAGAACTCTTAAGAAAGTGTCCATACCATGCTATATCAGATTGGTTAATAATTCAAACCTTTTATAATGGATTAACTGGTTCTCTTAGATCTATAATCGATGCTGCTGCTGTTGGTTCATAGATGTCAAAACCATTTCATGACGCTTATGCTTTAATTTAAGAGATGGCTACCAATAATTTTCAATGGCCTTCTGAGAGGGTGAATCTAAAAAAATTAGCCAATATTCATGAAACTGATGCATTTACTATGTTAGCAAATCAAGTTGCTGCAATTTCAAGGAAGTTAGACCAATTTGGAATGAATTTTTCTCAACCAATTTCCATGATTAAAGAGAATTCTTTAGGCCAAATGTTAGATTCTCAAACATCATTAGAAACTTTGAATTCCATAAATAATAAGCAAAATAACCCAAGTTGGAAGAACCATCCCAACTTTAATTGGAATAACAATTCTGGTGGTAAAAATCAGCAATGGGGGAACAACCAAGAAAACCCATTGGGAAACTAGAACAACCAAGTGAATAATAATTATAGATCTACTTAATTTAATAGTTTAACCAAGGAAACTAATAATTATTACTATTGAAATCTCCAAGTTTTAATAGTAATACACAATTTAAGAATAAGAAGTTATCTATAGAAGAAGTGGTGTTACAAATGGGTAATCAGTTACAAAGTCAAGGAGCTACAATTAGAAATATTGAGAATCAACTTGGGAAAATCGCAAGTTCATCAAGTAATAGATCCCAATGAACACTTCCTAGTAATACTGAATCAAATCCAAAAGACCAGAAGAAAGAGCAAGTTAAAGCCGTACAACTTAGAAGCAGAAGAGAGTTGGAAGGTAGGGTTCAAAAAGAGATTGAAGTAGAGAGAGAAGAAATTGAAGAATCAAAAGAGGATGCTTTGAAAGATTCTGAAAGACCTATTTCTCCACCGAAAATTGATTTAGAAAAAGCACCACCTCCATTTCCTCAGAGACTTCGATAATAGAAGTTGGATAAGCAATTTTAAAAAATTTTAAAAATATTTAAGAAGCTTACAATCAATATTTCATTTGCTAAAGCCTTAGAACGAATGCCAAGCTATGTAAAGTTTATGAAGGATATTCTTAACAGAAAAAGAAAGTTTGAAGATAATGAGACTGTTGCACTTACTGAGGAGTGCAGTGCTATAATTCAGAAGAAACTTCCTAAAAAGCTTAAAGATCCAGTTCCCATTGTCGACGGATTTTGATGCACCTAAAATAAATAGTGTTTTTAGACACATTTTTATATCTATTTTTAAGATATTGTGCTTTAACGAAAGGTATTTTTGTGTTTTTCTTACAAATACAAGTAAAAAATGGAAAAAATGCTTAAAGGAGTGAAAAATGATCAAATTTGGAGCAAAAAGGTGAAAAATTATGCAAAAGAATTTTGAGACTGTTGCACTTAACCGCCGGATCTGGCGCTCAGGCGGCTAAGAACCGGTTAAATAGAGAAGGTCGCGCCTAAACGCCGGGGCCCCGCGCTTAAGCGCCAGTGGCAGTTACTAGACGAGTAAAATCAGTTTTCATGAATTTAGAAGAGGTTTTTGAGGCACTCATTGGCTTAATAGGCGGTTGTAACCACCATGGATGAAAATTATCATGAAAGGATGTGTCTCTTTTCATTTTCTTTTTAGATTTTATTTTGAGAGCTAAGAGTGTTGTATGAGAATAAGATATTCAAAGAAACTTCAAAAGATTGGTGGAGGATTTGAGATAATTTTCTATCTTTTGTCACTACGTGTGGTTTTAATTTATACTTCTTGTTGGTTTGACAATGATTTCTACTTTGAAACTAGAATGTGGTTGTGTTTTCTCCATGAATTCTGAATTCTAAGTAATTTTATATTTCTTCCTTAATATGATAAGTAATTAAAGTTTTGGATGGAATTTGTGGAAATTATTGATCTTTAATGTTGGAAAAAGTTGTGATGATTTAAATCCATGTACTTCATTTACTTCTTGATTTAGCCCATTAAGTTGTTAAAATTTGTTGTGAGAACATGTAAGATCCGTGATGGTATTGTCTCAGTCAACAATTGGTAAGAATCACATGAGATTGTTTGGATAAGAACGTAATTCATATGATTTAGTGCAAATAAATAGGGAAATAAACTTTGAAGTATGTGGAGTTAGAGGACTTTAGTGACAGCTTAAAGCCCACAACTTGGTTTATTATTTTTGTTTTTAATAAGAGATGTTAGCCCCCAGGTGGAGGGAGAAGAGGGAACTCTATAGTGAGAGCTAGTATCTTCTCTGCCTAACCAGTCTTCAAAATTATTCAAACTTTAAATTAGCCAATGTTCTTTATAGCATCTCTAGTATAGGTAAATAATATTATTGCTCTTATTTGACACATCACAATTTGCATACTTCCACAACAAAATTCCTATACTTATTACTGATTCATGATAAGAAAGATATTTTCATATTAAGTACTTTTCTTCTACAACACTTTAGTTATCTTTTTAAGTTGTTACTATTTCGTTAAAATATCAAAAATACTAAAAATATTTAAATTTTAAATTCCTGCAAAAATTGTTTTTAGTTTAAGTAATTGTCTTTTTAAAAATAGAAAAAATTTCTAAAAAATACATATTTCATAATCTTCCTTGTGAGTTCGATATTCATGTCTTAATCAAAAAGACCTATATCACTTTATAATGATATGTATACTAGCTTAGTATCCTAATATAAATATTTATAAAATAAAAAGTTAAATTATTATTTTTCTTCAAGATCAAGTTTTTGGTTTTGTTGCAAAATAAGGAAATATAAGTAAAAAATAGCATCAGAACTATTGTTATACTGTGCATTAGCATTAAGTCGGGATCATATATCACCTTAAACGTTTTGTAATATTTCTATCCTAAAATAGACATTATAGTGTAATCACTGGCATCACACATTAATTCAAAAGGTTTTGTTCAATCAGGTGAAACAGTAATAGGTGAAGTGATTAATTTCTCTTTTAACAGGTTAAAGGCATATATGCAAGTCAACAGTATTTTGGTTTTGGAGTGGAGTTGCCCGTTAGAAGTTGTCGATCGCCGGAATCGAAATATCATTGCCCGCTTCGGAGAGGCATTTAATATATATAATATATATATATATATATATATATAACCATTATGCATGTTAACTCCAGACTATAAAAAATAAGACAAAATGCCAAATATAGTTTTCCAGCAATTGGATGATGGTGTAAGCAGGCAGACTGTGTATCATTCTGAATGAAAATAAATAAATAAATAAGAAAAAAGTACAAGCTAAAAGTGGGAGGAGGCTGCAATGGTGGTGCTACGCAGTGACTAGACTTTCCTTTTTCTATCAAAAAGGAGTGGCTTTGCCCATACTTAACATTGTGCCAAATAAAGCAAATACTTTAAAGGGGAAAGTATATTAATAAATAGCCATTCACAAAGCCCAGTTGCTTTAACATGTTGATGCTACCTCAGTCAGGTTTGTGAGCCACGTTCGCCTTTTCTTTGCCTCAAAAAATCATCATGATAGAGATTGTAATATGATTATTGTAAAGACCAACAAAAATAGAAATGAGGGGAGCATCAGTTGTATAGGAATAACAGAAGTCCAAAGAGCATTGTGGAAGAATCCAGACTTTAGGTCTGCAATCTAAGGTAAGGTATTTGTAGTTTATCCCCTTGTTGTAACAGTTGTAGAGGGAGGGGAGGGGAAGTGGAGACCTCAGCATGATTCAAGTTAGAACCCTCCAAAGCCAGAAAATTGGCAAGACTGTTAGCTTCTTTATAAACAAAGGAGATTTGTAGCTTAATCTCAGTGATAAGATTCTTTATCCTGTGAGTTTATGTGCCAAGGGGGTTATGTGCAAAGGGGGGAAAAGTTGTCAGTGATCAGCTCCACCAGGTGGGAAGAGTCCACTTCAGCAATAATCCATTTCCACTGAATTTCCAAGACAAATTTAAGGGCCCAGTAAAGTGCAACAGCTTCTGTTTCCAGAGCATCTACAACAATATAGGGGGCCTTAAAATAAATCAAAGCTTTACCAGTGTGATCTCTAAAGTTCCCTCCAATACCAGCTTTCTTATTGGTGAAACTTCCATCAGTTTTTATTTTAAAAATGGATGAGGAGGCTTCTCCCATCTAACCTTGATTACTTTAAGTTGTTTCAGTTTAATATTAGGTAGGTCCTTCAAAATCTTTGGGAACTTCTTCCAACTAATTAGCTTATGTAAGTAGGCCTGACAGTTAGACACCACAGAGTTAGTGTTAGTTCCAATGTCCTCATGCTTCACCTTATTCCTAGCATTCTAAAGAAAGCAGGCAATAATGAAGGGAAGAGACATTAGGTTTATTGTCTGGCAGTCTTTTAAACTATCTTTGATGTTTCCCCAGCCAACATTAATCAGATTGAGGTTAATGTTAGAGGTCAACTTTTTCCATACATCCCTAGCAAATATGCATCATCACTGGATTCTTGATCATTTTTACAAAGGTGACATCTTGAGGGGCCTTTCAATCCTTTCAGTTTCAATATGTCATCAGTTGGAATTAAATCATTTAGCACTCTCCAAGAAAAGAACAACATTGAAGGAGTTAAGAATTTTTGGCAAGTGCAAATATTACACTGGCAATTTTCCCATCTGAATCAGCTATTCTGGATGTCCTTTGAAAGGCTAGACCTGGTCCTTTTAGTAAGTTGAATCTGGTCTTTTTTATTTCTATCAAAGTGGATTTTTGAAATGCTTCTAACATATGAGTCCTTCAAAAAGTTATTCAAGGCTTCTTCAGACCACTCATTTCCACTCCAACAGTCTTTAACAAGTAAATCCTCCTCTTTTTCTTTCTGCAGAGGCTCCAAGTGATCAGTAGGGCACCATTTGTCCTTCCAGAAGTTGATCTCTCCATGGCCCAGCTCCCAAATGAGAAATTTTTCAATATCTTCCCTACCCTTGAGCATCTGGATCTAGGTCCTCGAGTATCCAAATTTCTTAGTTACTTCCCCAGGATGATCATTTTTTGCAAGATTTGGCCATCATGTATTTTTTCCCATAGACTTTCATTTTGTCTAAATCTGATCCAAAGTTCACACATATTGATTTGTTGCATATGATGTAGGCCTTTAAAACCCAAACCACTAGCTTCATAAGGTTTAGCCACTCTTTGCCAACTAGCCCAGATCATTTGTTTCATGTTGCCAACCCAAAGGAACCTGTTAAAAGTTCTTTCCAGCATCAAGGTGGTGCTTCTTTTCATGTTTGACACTTGGAGGGTATAGAGATGGATAAATGTGAGGATGCTCTTAAGTAAGGTGATCCTTCCACCATTAGATAGGTAAGAATTGGACCACCCCTAAAGGGTAGAATTAATTTTTTCTATAACCTCATCAAATTGGGTTTGTTTGGTTCTACCTCTAACTAGTTGAGTGTTCAGATATTTAAAAGGAATGCTCATAGTTGAGAACCCAGTGAAGTCAGACAACCACTGCCGGAGTGATAATGAAACTCTCTTGCTGGCTAGGATCTAACATTTGTTTTTATTAACTTTTAGCCAATCATCTGTTGAAACTTTTTCAAGCACTCATCAAGGTACCTAATAACTCCCTTTGTTGCCCTAGTAAAAATGAGAATGTCATCAACATAAATAAGGTGATTAATGTCCATCTTAGCTCTATTATGATAAGCATTGAAGCTTTTCTTTTTCTCCTGGAAATCAATGAGTCTTGATAAGTAATCCAAAACCAGAATGAAAATAGTTGGGGAAAGAGGATTCCCTTGTTTAAGTCCTCTAGTAGCTTTTAAAACACCATATGATTTCCCATTTATGAAGACAAAATTGGCATTGGCCTCTAGCCCTCTTTTTATGGTCTGGCACAACTCCCTAGAGAATCCTCTTGCCTCCAAACATTCTATAATGTAATCCCAGTTCACCATATCATATGCCTTCTACAAATCAAGCTTATAGATCACATTGCCTCCTCTGCAAGGTTTCTCCAAGTCCTGTAAAAGTTCTTGTGCTAATAGAATTTGGTCCCCTATACTTCTCCATTTCACAAATGCTGCTTGATTAATGCTAATCAGCTGAGGTAGGGCTGGTTGAAGTCTGCTCACCAGAATTTTACTTACAATCTTGCTGATGAAATTGGTAAGGCTCAGAGTTTTGAACTGACTCCAGCAGTTTTTAATTGAAGTCTTAGGAATGAAAACAATAGAAGAAGCACTGAAATAATTAAGGAGAGTTTGTCCTTTAAAAAAATGTTGAATAGCTTGAATTACCTCCACCTTAATTTCCCCCCAGGCTTTTTTGTAGAAGTCTGGTAGAAGTCTGCAGTGAAGTGCAGTGAAGCCATCAGGACCAGCTGATTTAGTGTTATCTATGGAATGTAAGGCTCTTTGAATCTCCTCCGCCTCAGGTATGTTTGTCAGATTTAAATGGGCAGTGTACTGATTGCTTTCTGAAAACAAAGTTTTGTCTATATTGCCTCTATCAGTGTTGTGCTCATTCATGAGGTTTTGGCAGTATAAGACAACACTTTCAGCAATCTCCTCCTCCTTCCCGAGCCAAGTTCCATTCTGATCTTTAATACAATGAATAGTGTTGCACTTTCTTTGGTAATTAATACAAGCATGGTAAAATTTTGTATTTCTATCCCCTTCAGTGAATTTAGTTTTGGCAACTTTTTGCTTGAGGAAATGGTCTTGCCAATTTACAGCAGCCATCACTTTCTCATTGGCCTCTAAAAGAGCAATATCATTAGTATTTTCTTTTGCTGTGCTCCTCCTCCATATCCTGCAACTCCTATTTTCAGCCTTTTCCACAACCTTGAGTAAATCTCCAAAAGTATTTCAACTCCACTGTTTGAGAGCTTTTTCCACTTTTTTTTGCTTTTGCCACAGGCTAATGAAGGGGTCAGGGTGTGAAAAATTCTTCCAATTATCTTTGACAATCTGCAAGAAGTCCTTATGTTGTGACCAAACATTTAAGTACCTAAAAGCACTCATCTGCAACTACTATTTAGGCCAATGGTGATCACCAAAAGCCTGTGATCAGATCCAGCAAGGCTTAAATGAGTGATAGTAGTCTGCAAGAAGTTTTGAATCCAGTGGTCATTAGCAAAGACTCTATCCAGTCTTTCCCATATATTCTTCCTTTTCCAGGTGAAGGCAGGGCCACTAAATCCAAGGTCAAATAAACCACTTTTTTGAATGTTGTCATTGAAATTAAATATAGTGACAGGATTGGGAGTTCGACCCCCTCCTTTCAGCAGGAGATGAAATGCAATTAAAATCCCCTCCCACAATCCAAGCTTTTTCAATGGAGTCTTGGATGTTTTGAAGTGTCTCCCACAGCTCAATTCTTGCAGTTTTGGAACTTCCTGCATAAACAAAAGAAGCAAATCCATCCATGCCATCAGTACTAATGCTCATATGCAAAATTTTATAGTGATTAACTAAAATAGAGCACTTCATTTCTTTCCTGCAGAAAATCCAAATTTTGTTATTAAGGTTAGTAAAAAGGGTGAATCCAGGGAACATTTTAGCAATTTTCTTAGTGTTGATATGAACCATAGCTCCAAAATGGCTAAACACAAAAATTTATGTTTTTTTGTTAAGGTATTTGAGTCTTTTTAGAGATAAGGGGTGAGCAATCCCCCTTATGTTCCAACACAACATATTGATCATGGGGAGGGGGGATGGATGGAGGGTTGGGATCTAGATCTAGTCCTCCCCCTTGGTTTGTTTAAACTTCCTCGATACTTCCTCTCCTTTGGGTGCTAGGATCTTCAATTATTGATAACTCCTTTTCCCTTCCCTTTTTCAGTTTTTCTTGATTGGAATTTCTTTTCTTTCTTGTTTTTTGGATATGCCATTCTGATTCCAAGTCTTTAGTCAGTTCTGAAACCACAGCTTCAGTAGCGGAAACCACCTCCACTCTAGCCACATGATCCCTTGTATTCCTAAGAGACTCAATAAAATCCCTTAAGAGGACTTGAACTGAAATGTTCCCACTTCCAGTTCTACCTGTCTCCAAAACCTCTCCAACTGTTTCCCTCTTCTTAGCTAAAGGGGTCACAACCTGCTGGGCCTTGAGAGTATTTTGATCAATAGTTGGATTGTTTGTCTCTTCTGTTACTGCCACATTAGAGATCTGCTGGTGAGCTTCTTTGTTTCTTTCTCTCAGGAGAAGGGTGTTTTCACTGTTCAATTCCAGCTGTGGGCGAGTTATCTGCCTTCTGTTAGGAGGATTTAGCCTATAGCATTTCTTCCTAGTGTGACCAAACATTTTACAATTTTGGCAGTAATAGGGCCTTTGCTCCATGACTACTTCTTGCCAAAAACCCTTCAAGGTGTCTCCAATCCAAATCCTCTTTACTTCAAGTAGGGTAACATCCCTCTCCACCATAATTCTGGCATTTGCTGGCCTAGCTTTGTTGTAGGTTGCAGCATCCACCTTCAATGGTGTGCCTAAAGTGCAGCCAATATTAAATAAAGCATTTAGTTTGAAGAGATGCAATGACAGTTTTGGTAGCTTGAACCAAATTGGCACTGTAGGGGGTTTTTGAGAAGGGTCATACTCAGGAGTCCATTTTAAAATTTTCATTTCAGCACCAACAATAATGATTGATTATTTAGCAAATATTCTTGCATAGTCTTCTTCCTTTGTCAGCTGGATAAGGAGGTGTCTACCATCCAGTAATCCTAGCTTCCAGTCAGATATATTCAGAGATTCAAAGTATTTCCTCACAAATTCCATCTTTGGGTGACCCAGGCTAAATTTTCCAATAAGTGTGAATTGGACTTCCAAGTTTAGTTCATCAAGGTCCTGTTTTGAGAAAATGACAGTTGGTTCCCCATCCTTTAAGCCCACAGGATGGATGCACGGGGCAGTACCCCTGCCAGCAGCAGTGTTATGAAAGTCCTGAGGAAACACTAGAAGATCTGGATCCACCAAGGGGGAAGAAGGTTTTCCTACAGCCTCAGCATAGGCTGCTTTTTCCCATTGCAGGTTTGTCTCCAAATCAATAAGAGTGGCCATAATAAACCACCAGTAGCACCCCACAAGGGTGCTCAATAAGTAGAGGAGAGAAGATTTGGTAAAAAGAACTCCCAAGCTTG
Source organism: Phalaenopsis equestris (assembly GCF_001263595.1). Lineage (NCBI taxonomy): Eukaryota > Viridiplantae > Streptophyta > Magnoliopsida > Asparagales > Orchidaceae > Phalaenopsis > Phalaenopsis equestris. Next base: position 128,123 of record NW_018221734.1, read on the forward strand.
TTCAGCAGCAATGGAACAGTACTAGCACAGGGAGAAAATAACTCCAGCAAAGCCAAGCAGCTTGAAATGCCAAATCAACTTCTTGAAGCAATAGCAAGCTTCTTCCCACAGCTCCACAGCCTCTCCAAGCAGAGCCATCACTTCCCAAACCCTAGCAGAGCAAAGCTAGGGATATATATGTATAGTTTAGAAAAATAAGAAATCAAACTAATTCCATATTTTTCATAGTTTAAATGAAAGACATTATACCTCAAATGTTATATCTATCCCGAAAGATAAACACAAGACTTGAGGATAAGACTCGATCAAATAAACTAGGAAATATATGACGGAAATATATGACATTAGGAAATATATGACATCCGTTTGGTCTACGAAATCATTTTATTTGCCGATAAGTTCCCCTATCTAACATGAAGAATTAAATAAGATTTATATTAAGCAGGATTCGGAGAAGCTTTCTATAAGGGCAAGCCCCTATAGTTAATTACGTCTTAAATGACCAAAATCACTTAAGAAAATCACTTAAGAAAACTCTCGCTTAAGAAAACTCTCGATAAAAATCAGAGAATATTATCTTCAAGGAGTTTAAAAGGATAGAAATTTTTAACGAAATTAGACAAAGAGGTGTTAAAGTGGAATGATTCAAATTTGGAACATTTATTGTAGAATTCAAAGAAGGAAGAACTAGGGGATGTCATAGATCCGGAGGAGAACCTCAGTAACTTCCTAAGCTATCCTAATATTTGGCTTCAATTTTGAGGGGAAATATTTAAGCATTTCATCATGTTAATTTTATTAGTTAGAGCTTACATTCGTGTGAAACAATCACACAAATAGCCTGGAAGATGTGAGGATTTAGGTCGTGATGAACAACAATCTCAGAATCCTAAGACGAGTTAGGGCTTATATTGTACAGCAGAGCTGTACAAAGGCC
>NW_018221734.1:129141-149559 GCF_001263595.1 Phalaenopsis equestris
TAATTGGTTTAGCTGATGTAGACATGTTTTGCTGTTGAAGATGGTCGTGCTGCCCACAATGCTAGCTCCAAGCTCCTTACCGTGACGAGTTTAAATTTTCTAATGTGTCAGGTCATGATATTAAATCAGATGGTCCTATGGGTAAAGTTCTTTAAAGGTTATGGGGGCATGTTAAAGTTGATTAGAGCGACACCGATTAGGAACCTATGGTTCCCTCGTTTTGATACCACTATTATCTATTGGATTCACTTAGTCTAAATGAATTTACTAAAATCAACTTAATGAGTTCCATAAATTTATTTAGACCGTGGGAAGCCTCGTTAGCAACCGTAGGTTACTTCCTCTGATTGATTCCCGATCATCCGATAGAGACATCTTAATTTAGTTGAAATTATGGTTTTTGTGATGTTTGTGATTAAATTTTGAGTTGTCCTATATTTTGAATATTGTGGCGGTGAATTTTATCTTGGTTAATTTTATTTGAATGTTGTGGCGTTGAATTTTATCTTGGTTGGTTTTAGTTTTGGTTTTGATTTTGGGTTTTGTGGCTATCCTTGTAGTTTTGGTTTTCATGCAGGGTGACGCCATTGTTTAACATACAAGTTTGTGTTTCTGTTCATACTTGTATGTGAGTAAGTATAGTAACGTACTGGAAAGTAAAGTATGGGAAACTAGAAATGCAGGTAAAATAAATTACAATAAAAGCGTAATTGGATGGTCTTCCCATCATCTTCAACTGAAACTCAAAATGCATGCAAGCAACAAAATGCATGCAAGAGTATTTATATATTAAAAGCATTTTATGTAAAGCAAGGAAATAAGGTTTTGGTGATCTACCAATTCCTAAATCATATCTTGTTGAGCCTCATTAATTTCATTAAGGATGGTTTTAATAAGCAAAACATACTAAGTTTAGTAGACCTCCGAGGTATCCAAAAGGTCAGGAGAAAGAAGCAGATCCATGCTTTCTTCTCACCGCCTCATGAAAAAGTTTCAAGCTCATTTAAACTTATTATATTGATTAATATTTCATCTTGTGAATATATCCAATGCTCAGTGAACATTGACGTTTCAATTATTCCTTAGAGTAAGACGATTATCATTTGTCATTTAATTTGAGAATTATGTGGGTGAAGACCCTTAAAGGGGCAAGTTAATGTTATTAAGACACTTAGCCAATTTTAGTTTTAACTTGGGCTTGTAGTGTTTTAAAGGTGTTCAATTTCTAGTTACATTCACTTTTCTAATCCTCATTTAACCAAATTTGATTTAGCCTAGGTCACTACTAAGCCCTTAAGACTTTGGTGGATATATTAGTAATTTTTGAAAGAAATTGAATTTTTTGATAATAATTCATTATCAAAACATTTGAATGTCATTTGAACACCAAATAGGGGTATTAAATTAGTGAGTTTTTAACATCAAAAATCATACCCCTAAGTCTAGGATCATTTAATTTCATAGTCTTCCAAATTTTAATAATTTAGGAAATTACAAATTTATCCTTTGATTAAGAAAAAAGAGATTGGTTTCTACCAATTATCTCCTTGTGTTTCAATCATCTAAATGTGTTAATTAAGATAAAAAATTACCCATTTCCTCTTCTTGAATTAAGCCTAAAAGTTAATTAAGACTAAATTTCCAAAATTATACCTTTGCCCCTGAAGCTCTATCACTTCATAATTCATCAAATTTAATTCAAATGACCTTGTAATTTTTATCCTACCTCATTCATGGACATCAGAGGAGAAAATGTGAATTTTCAAAATTTAATTTAATTTATATAATTATTTACATGCAAAAATAAGATTTCTCAAAGAAATATCAATAACATAACCAAGACAAATCCTAATCACTTGAAATTTTTATTAGAGGTAGACTTAGGCCAGAGGACAACTTGGACCAAGTTTCCTGATTTTTTAAGTTTTATTTAAATTACTAGAATTATTTGAAGTTCTGGAGTATTAATTAATTATAAAATATTTTAAATGTGGAAAATTAGGTTTTATATTTTTCTTGAATCTCTACAAGGTGAAGGAACTGAGAGAAAAAAATTTTACATTTTTTATTTTTATTTGAATTATTAGAATTATTTTAGTGAGAAATTAAGGAAAATCTATTTTTAGCCTTTAAAAATTATTTTTGAGCTTTAAAATTCAATACCTTCACTGAGAAAATTTGGAAAAATATTCAAATTACTCCTAAGAGCTTAGGAAACAATTTAGAATATTTTCATGAATTTTATTAATTTTGTGACTTTTATTAATTTTTCATAATTTAAATATTTAAAATATACTTAAGAAATGAAATTGTTTACCTTAATTATAATTTTATATTTAGAAAATTCCTCTGATCACAAAGAACTCCCAAAACCAATTTCATAATTTTTTTGAGTTGTATTTTAATTATTATGATTATCTTAAGTGTTAAAAGAGACCTTTAACTTAGAAAATCAAATTAGGTTATCAAATGAACTCCAAATATTTTGAAATTTTTTTGGGGTCCTCTGAACTTTAAATTATAGTGAAGAATTAAAATCAGATCATTTAGATATTTTTCCCAAATTAATTTCTTTCGTGTTTTAGGGCTTTGTAAAAATTATGTGTGTTCTTAATGACTTAGCTTATGACAAATTTTCCTAGGGTTCTCTGGTCACAATGTACCTACCAAAATTTTCTTAGATTTTTTCTAAGCAACATGCTAATTACTATGATTAATTTATGCAAATAATAGACATAAACATGAAAAATACATACCTCCTCATACGAGTCTCCCCTAACTTTGTAAAAATCAGGGAAGATCCCCCATGATAGAGGCTGCAAATGACCCAAATAACATGACATGGTGAAATATTTGAATGCATGGAGAATCAAAATACTCAAAATAGTATTTAATTAATTAAAAATAAAATATGCATCAAATAAACCTCAAACCATTTCCACATTGTTCTCCTATGTTCACTGAGCACTAGGATATTTTTCTTTTATTTTTTTTTATTTTTCTACACCAAGATACAGATTTTTGAAGTTATGAGTATTTTTTGAATTAACTAAAACTTATTTTCCTACTTAAACCAGGTGGCACCACGACATCATGCGATGGCTCTGAAGGCTTGCATGGCGCCCTCTGGTTGGACGTAGCTTCCGATTCAGCGCTGACTGAGCTTGCACTTTCTGTATCAAAGCGCTGTCCAACTTCACTCACTCGTCCATTTGATACACGCGCCATCCAACGGCCGTGATTCTTCTTCCCCGTTTGGTTCATCCCGAGAGCCATCCTTTTCTAAGCTTAAGAACTCGAGCTACACTTAACCAAATTGCCTCGAGTTTGTTTCTAAAGACTCATCTAGCCTAGATAAAGCTATCTATATGGCTAACATGACATGAAATTGGATCCATGCAAGTGTAGAATCAAAACAAGCTCGAGAAAGTGGGGAGGTTTATACCTTTATTCTGAGAAGGGAAGCTTTAATCAGAGGTGCTCTACACATTCGTGGAGGTCCAAGGAAGCTAGGGATTGAACCTCTTGCTATGGTGAAATTTCTATACCCAAATTCGATCAAAACCGAATTTGGGTGTTGATCAACGTCTACGGGTAGAGGCTCTTTATGAGGAGGCTTTGATGGGGCTTCTTCTTCTCTCTTTTTTGTGAAGGCTTGGCTTGAGCAAGTTTAATTTGATTTTGGTTCAGCGTGGAGTTGTGGTGGAGAGTGTCCTGTTTTCGGCAAGTGTTTGAGCACTAAAATTGAGCTCCGGCAAGGGAAATTAGGGTAGGGAAGTGCGTAGGTTGCACTGAGGAGGTCTCAAGGAGGCTGTAGATAATGCTTATGGGCATTATCTTGACTCATGTAGTTCCCAACCCTGGCCTCAATGGCATACAAACTTTATCAAAACTAGTTTAGCTACCAACTTTGGTCATTGTGGCGAATGGACGTTATCACAACTCATTTAGCTCCAAACTTTGTCCTATGTGGCCTATGAATGTTATCACAACTCATGTAGCCCTCAACTTTAGTCTTTGCGGCCTACAAACATTGCTAAAGCTTGTGCAGCTCCCAAATTCAAGCCTCTATGGCCTATGAATGCTATCCTGGTTCATGTAGATCCTAACCTACCCTGATTATTGAGACCTATGTATGATATCATAGTTTATACATCTCCTAAATTTAGCCTATGTGGCTCACAAATATTATTATATCTCCCCATTAAGGCCTATATGAACAACTACAACTAACTCTGCCCATAGTTCATGCAAATCCCAACTAAAGATTCTATGGTCTGCGAACGTTATAGCATCACTACAACCCATGTAACCAACCACGATCTACGTGGCTCATAGCTCTTATAGCTATGTACTATGGCTTTTGTGGTCAATCAATGCTCTTGAAATAACCATCTACGACCCACATTACCAGCTATTATCATGACTTTCAACTATGACGTGCACAAGAAACTGGCGATACAGTCACCATTTACAACATTCATGGTGGACTACTGCCTCCACAGCATTCAACTGACATTAACGGTGTGTTTTAATTATTATTGTTGACATATTATTGCACATCAACTTTATAATTCCATCTTCCCTTGCTTATGAGAAGATTAAGTCTATGCACTCACCATTATATAGAATATTATTCCAAGAGTGCTAGGGCCCCATTTATTCCCCCTTCGATGATTTTTCACTTAAATATAGGGGTGCCTCCTTTTGCATATTTCTCTTTCACGTAAGTGTGCGATGATTTTTTTTTGTAGCGCTAAAACGTTGAATAATAACTCTAATATCATGGAGCTTCTAGTCCGCATGAAAACAAAATATTGATATTGCACTTTCATTATTGCTTTAAAATATAATGCTAAATTTTGCAATACCAAGTACTTAATAATAAACCCATAATGTTCATTTAGTTATGAGAATTAATATTTATTTCCTGACGTCAAAGAGTAAATACTTCCATTCCTTCTGTTATCATTGACAACTAATTGAGGGCCCATTTGGGGCAGATTAGTTAGGTGCGGCGGCATTTTCAAAACGCCGCCTTCATGTTTGGAACTTGCGTTCGTGTGGATTATACCTGCCTCAGTGCGTTAACTTTTGCAATTCCTTAACAGTTTTGTGATGCGGGGTGGGGGTTGCGTCCGGCGTTCGGCTCGTGATATTGCCCTAGTTGCCCCTCTTCTCCCTCACGCTCTCCCTCCCTGGATTCGTCCCCCATAGAGGAGATCGGAGAGTTTCCTTTTGATTCATCCCCCGTCAATCTCAAGGTATGCTTTCCCTCACCATCAATTCTTAAGGAGTGCTTCCTCTAGAGCGATCGAACGTCGGTAGCCATAAATGGTTCTTTGTAAATGCTCGAACGTCATTTATTTGTATAGATCCGACCGTAAAACTTGTTTTTTACTTGACCGAAGATTTCTATGCCATTTTCGTGTTCGTTGTTTTTGAGCTCCAATAATGCGAGTGGATTTCTTTGCCCTAAAATTACTTTTGTTTTTTCTCTAGGCGTGAAGAAAATTTTGCAGCATGGAATCTTTTGTTAACAACTGTTTAGACTGAATTTTGTTTTGAATATTTCTGCTCCATTCGATTTTTCCTAATTTTTGCATAGACAAGAATGTCTCTATAAAGAGAGCATGGAACAATTTGTGAGCATCTGTATAGAAGGAAGGAGTATTTCTTGTTTTTTCAAGTTCATTAGTTGATGTTTATGGGCTGCAAATAATTTCCTGTTTATAGGAAATTACTGCTATTAAGGATCCTGTTTCGTTTTACATTAAAAGCCTAAGTGCCAAACCTAATGCCCTGATATCATATATAAAATAAGAGGATGAAAAATGCTTACAGCAAAATCATAAATTCATATGGTATTTCCTAAGGCTCCTTGAATCTGTTAGCCCTCAGCTTTTCATTCCCAGCAATTTACATGGACCAATGTAACTCATACTTTAAAATTTTTTTTGTCCACCAATCACAACTTGTTGGGCTTTCATTTCTACCATGCAATCACCAATAATTCCAAACTCAGATTATAGTCATGGTGTCCCCCTCTGCAGCCTTTAAATAGCCTTGAAGGTTACACCATCAACTTTCTATTTTTTGTGGCAGTATATATCTATGGATTTGTGTGTGTTCTATTCTTATTTTACTTCGAGCATTATTGCATTTAGTCTTCGTTTGAGTGATTTCACAAGATGATTGGCATTGTACACTGAACTTGGCACGAGAGAGATGATTTCTCATAGAGAATTCAGACAGCTGGATGTTGCTTCACTTCATACTGTGAATTTTTTGCATATTCAAAATTATGGCAGCTCTGTTGGATTGTCATTTTTGTTTAGTTGTTCTATTATTACAGCTTGGTTATTTTGTTAGTGTCCAAATTTATTTAGGAGAAATTATGTGCAGTTTGATCACAACAGTTTTGTAAATCTATTACTGCAGTTTGCTACACCTTTTATTTGTTGGATTCTATTGTTGTTCTTTTGTAACATTCATCCATTGGTGGCATTTATCTATTCATTCATAAATTTCATGATGGAGATGAATATATGGCTCGAAACTATTTTGAATGCATTTAAAGTTACAAATTTCATTTTGGTACAACAATAGGATGTAGCCTCTAATAGCTTTGTGAAAAGCAATTTCATTGATATGCAGTTTTATCAAAAAAATGAGTGTGTATGGCAGCTGAATATATGGCAGCTGGAGATGTATGTATGGTTCGAAACTGTTTAGAATGCCTTTAAAGAGCATATTGGTGCAACAATAGGATGCAACCTCTAATAACTTCGTGAAAAGCAATTTCTTGATAAAAAAATGAGTGTGTATCATAGTTGAATATATGGCAGCTGTAGATAAAAATGTATTGCAGATTATGGTGTTATGTTATTGCGTTAAAAATGTCTATATGGCAACTGTCTCATTAGTTGTGCCTCCACATGTATGAGAAGTTTCATTTAGGAATACACAATATGGTGGTTTCGGTAGAATTGAATTCCATGACATATATTAAAAGTTGCTTATTACACATGTACTTGTAGTTGTAGTAGTGTTCTCCATGGATAATCATAGCAATGCACTCTTACATAATTGGATAATAAAATATGTTTGATGTCTTACTATGGATGTAGGTCTTTGACCGAACCACATAAATCCTTTGTGTTATTTTTTTTTTCTTTTAGCAAATCTCAACACTGTTGTTGGTTAATTATGTGGATGTTGGTTCATTTTTTGTTGCATTTTGTTGATTCCACGACATGTATGAATGTTGATTCATTTTTAGTAATAAGCTATTCTTAATATGTTTTTATTCAGAATAGTTACACGACATTGCTGTTGAATCATGTCTAAAGTGGTTGAAGGGGGCTAGTCCGCAATGTGGGATAAAGACGTTACAAATATTTTTTGCGATCTGTGCATTAAAGAAATAGAACTGGGGAATAGACTAACAAAGTATTTTAATAAGGAAGGGTGGCTAAACATTGCTAAAAGATTCAAAGAATTGACTGGCAGGGATTGCGACCAGCTTAAATTTAAAAACAAATGAGACCAGTTGAAGAAGGAATGGAAAATATGGACGGAGTTGAAACGTGGATCTACCTGCCTGGGTTGGGATTCGATTAAAAGGACAATTGATGTTCCAGTTGAATGGTGGGCTGAAAAACTAGAGATAAATTTCTATATAATCCATGAATTGTTAGCTTCGCAAATTGTTTTCTCTAATTATAATTTTCTAAATATCCCATCTAAATGTTATACTACAAGCGGTACTGGCAGCGAAGAAGTACAAACAGTGCAGAATAGAGCCGGAATTTGAAGAGAAACTGGACATAATGTTTAAATGGGTTGTTGCAACGGGAAAGTTTTCATTCAACCCTACTAAAAGTGGTTTTACAGGGATACCAGATGAGATCACACCTGAGCCATTGACACCCAATGAAGAAGTGCATAGCATTAACCAGAGGAATATGGGAGAGTCCAGTACAACTTTAAAGAGGCCAAGGTTTGCCAAGAAAAATAAAGAGAAGGAACATTCTGTGAACACCTCCTTCGATCGTTTAATTGAGGCTTTTGCAGCTCCACCAATATCTGATTCTAACAATTAGACTGTCTCAGGCTTTTGGGCACTATTCCTGAAATTGTGGTCAACAAACGATTTCATGCACAGTGTGTGAAAAAACTTGAGGATTCAACTCGAATGAAATTTTCATGGCGCTAGAGCCTGAATTGCATCTCGAATATTTGCGGGTTTTGGTCTAGGAATGATATTTTTTTTGTATTGTATATGTATTTGTTGCAGAAATATGAACTTTTACTTATGTCGATTTTTTTTTAAAATGTTTGGAACTTCTAATCATGTTATCTTTTTTTAATATATTTGTACCTTCTACATATGTACATGTTAGTGGTTGATGCTTTATTTATAAGTTGCGTATTATATGTTCTGAATTTGAACAATTAATATTTGGTAGTGCTGTAGCAATATCTTATTATGCACTAATTATTTTTACATCTTATATCATTTAGGATGGATCCACAACGTGTGCGTCATAGGAGAATGGCATTTGCTACAACCATTGCGATATTGTTGTTGAATTATTGTAGGAGTAGCACTGCTCGCATTCCCCGCATGATATCCAGCTTTGTTGGAGACAAATGGGTTGATGAAATGCTTTCTGGCCATCCAATAAGGTTTACAAATATTTTCAGAATGACAGGACCAATTTTTATGGATCTTTTTCTCGAGTTATGCCTAAATCACGGCCTACAGGGTTCTTCCAGAACGACGTGTAGGAAGGTGTTGGCTATAATGCTGTACATTCTTTCACAAAATGAATCAATTAGAGGAGCTATGGAAAGATTTCAGCATTCTTTTGAAACGATAAGTCGTTACTTTTCTAAAGGCATACAGGCTCTTGTTAGCTTAGCAGCTAAAATAATTAAACCGGAGGATCCATCATTTGCTACCACCTAGAACAAATTGCCAACGATCCTCGATACATGTTATATTTCAAGGTAACTATGAGTAGTTTTATTTTATAACTTGTCATACAATTCATAATATAATTATTATCTAACAAACAATTAAACAGAATTGTATTGGTGCAATTGACGGTACACACGTTGATACCCGACTACCAAACCACGAGAATCTTGCATACATCGGTCGGAATGGTTCAACAACTCAGAATGTCATGGTTGTATGCGACTTCTACATGTGCTTTACTTTTGTAGTGGCGGGCTGGGAAGGGAGTGCACATGACAGTCAGATTTTCTCATTTGACATTAGGAATAGATCGCAGTGTTTCCCTCACCCCCATCAGGTTAATTTTGCTTTGCAATTTGTTTATTTGAGCATGTAATCTTTTTACTTAACAGTGTTTTTCGTATTAGAAAAATATTATCTGGTTGATATCGGGTATCCTATGCAAAGGGGATACTTGAAGCCCTATCCTGACACAAGATACCATCCTCCTGATTTACCATCTTCCTGATTTTGAGAGAGCAAGTGGCATCGTCCGTTGCAGAAAGGAAATATTTAATAAACACCACTCATCTTTACACGTGGTAATTGAAAGAACATTTTGGGTTTGGAAGAAGAAATGGTTCATCCTACGTGATATGTCATCGTATCCTTTCCAAAAGCAGGTGCATATTATGGTTGCAACAATGACACTACATAACTTCATCCGAAGACATTCCTCACGATCAGATACAAACTTTAGTATGACTGACAATGACGAACTGAATGTCTTTGACCAAACTCCTGGAATTATGGGTGGGAATTCATTACTTGAGGATGATGTAGACTCTAATGAATTTGGAGATCAAGAAGGTGAAGGTTTGGCTGATATGATTGCTTTAAGGGAGTCTATCACAGATGCTATCTGTGGCTGTTGATCTACCAAGTTTTCCTTTAATAAGGTTATAGGTTTATATTCATATGTATTTAATTTTGGTTACTTTTAAAATACCTTAAATCAACATTGATTCTTTTGTTATTTTTGCAGTTATACCAACATGGCTTCCAGGATATCAGGTAGAGACAGAGGGATTTTGTGTTATTGTGGACTACCGTCTTCGTGCTAACGTCACGTAAGGAGCATAACTTTAGGAGGTAGTTCTATGGTTGTGCCAGAAGTGTTTCAGCTCGTTGCGGTTTCTTCCGGTGGGTTGATAGTCCCTCATATTACAGTGACAATAGTCATGCTAGCAGTCATGTGAATCTGATGTTTCCTCCGTCTGACAGTGCAGAGGAGGACCGACGTAGCTAGAGTCTGAAGGTTGTATTTGTACATTTTTTAGTTCTCCTAGTACTCGTTAGGATGTGAGAACTGTATGATATCTTTTAGAACATCCCTGTCATTATCGTATGTTTCTGCACTATATATTTTTTTTCTACCAATAAGCTATTCTGAATAAGCTGCCCCAAACAGTTTTATCAGACAGGGGCAGGAATGTCATTTAACCACCATTATGTTAGTCTGAATAAGGTGCCCCAAACAACAAGCTAGATTATTCATAAAATCTGAAGATTATCAGATTATTAGAATAATCTGCTTATCAGCAGATTATAAATAATTCACAGCTGCGTCAAACAGGGCCTGAATTTTATCCACAAAATAGTATCAGGACTAAAAATTTTTCCCAATCGAATTTGCAATATTGTTTTGCAAAATCAAGTATCTATAGTTTGAAAAAATAACTAAATAAATAAATAAGTAGCCAGAAAGTGTTGCTTTCCGAGGCTTTAATTAACGGAATCAGCACCCACATGTGCCCATATATCCATTTTGCTTACAGCATTGTGACAACTGCCATAAGAGTATTTTAATGAATTTAGATCGATCGTAGAAATAAATTAGTAGTTTATCCTCTTATATTTAATTAGATTTGCAGCGCTGTGGATAACTATGATTTATAAAATAGAGGATTAAACTCAAATAAAATATTGAATCAAAACTCTTAATTAATCTGCATGTTACAGATGATTTTATTTGATGAAATACTCGGATCAAGTTACATTTTTAAATAAGCTTAAACTATAGTGCTAGCTACCATCCTTGAATTTGTTTAAGCTTGATGTTTAGTTATTTTTTCTAGGAGTAGATAAAGCTAATCAATTTATTGATAAATAGTTGAACTAGTTAGTAACATTATTTTAACTTTGAAGATATTAAAAATCAATGGACAAGATAAAATTTTGAAATATATAATATTTATTAAAATTTATAAAATTATTTAAATATTTTCTTCATGCATTTGCAAATTACCATGCTATATATATTGAAACTTTAAGGAAAATGATGAGTGAGAAAATATATAATAAAAAAAGAAATGCAAATTCAGCTACAATAAAAACTCTAAAAAAAAAATACATCATCAATCATTTGAAAATCTCATAAATTCATAACCATATAAATTTAGTGGAAATAATTACTTAAAACTGTCACAATTAAGGGATTGTTTGTTTGGAAGGATTTGCGGTGTAATGTAATTCATTTTCATGGATATGAAGAAGAAGTGCAAGTACAATGTAAAACATCAATGAATTTAAAGTTCACTCCTTAGTTCATATTGGCCGAGTTTAAAATTCGACCAATTTGACCCAATTTGAATTAAACTGTAAAATGTTATCATCGCGAGACTGACACCCTTCGCCACCCCCACAGCCCCCCACAGGGTTAAAAACCATTACTGCTTGGTACGGAAAGTTATTGTTCTAAGACAGATTAAAATTCTTGGACGCACAAGCAACAATGAAAAGAAGGAAAAATTGTGAAAGCAATATGGACTCATTAAATAGTCTCTTACAACTTCCCATTCTGATCCGATGCACATTGAACTTCTGCTAAAGTTAATTATGTCTGCTCAATTCATTTTGAGCCAAATCCTGATTGGAAAAACACTCGCTCTAGTATAAAATATAACCTTCCAACGCTTAGATTTCTATCCAGTTGATTGGTTCAACCAGAATAAATTTGAATTTGAATCAATATCTTATCGCAGTCATTTTCAATTTCAGCATAATCAATATCAAATTTTAGCAAGCATCATTTTGTACTTTTTCTTATGAACGTAGCTAGATTTCTATCATTTTCATAACACTAAAGCCATAATTCAAACATATAACTAGATCGTTATAAACATGCTCTGTTTATGCAATTTCATATACTCAAAGGTCATTCTAATAAAATAAATAAAATTCTTGCTCTAAGCTCTTCTTTTATTTCATTATATCTCTTATTCTATTTTTATTTCAGTATATCTGTTATTCTTTTCTTAGTTGGGCTTATCAGTAAGATTTTATAAAGTCCATATATAATTTTGAAAACAAGATTCTTAAAAGTGTAGTTGGTGTGGACATGACAAAATCTAGAGAATCAAACAAAAAATAAGATACAATAATGAATGCAATGAATTATTGTACAAGTAACAAAATTGGTACAACACACTAAAGTGTCAATGCATTGCTCTGAACCAAGGCAAATGACTAGAGTTGTTATGTTGACTGGATTAAAGGATTAATTCTTCTGCCTTATCAAGCAAAGAAATGAAGGATGACGGGGAATCCATAGCTAATTAATGAATTTTTAACGAAGATTTGTGGGCAAATCCACTTTCAGAAGTTAAAATCTTTGATCTCAACTCTGACAAGGTTAACATAAACTTGATCAATCTTGCATGCTTTGAATAACAAGACATTTTTACTAGCTTAAGAAATTTGCCTCAATAGTTATTTTCTTGCCCACAAAAAATATGATTATGTTGTATGTTGATGTTAAAAAGTGCTTATCATCAAATTTGCCTATGCTAAAAGATTGTTAAAGAATTCATGGGCCTTACTAAAGATGAGGTAAGAACCTATATAATTGTTGAAAAAGCTTCATTATGAGATTAGAAAAATCAACTTATTAAGTCAAGGATTTGGAGTTAGATATGGTTTAAGTAGTAGACTAACAAGTTGAGTTGTTGAACTTTGGCCTTCAAGAAAAGGGATTGTAAGTTTAAAAAAATTTTGGGAGACTTATTATTGATTCTTATAAGGCTTATTTTAGCCTATAGAGTGCGATATAAGCTTAAGCCAATATCGAAGAGTTTATTTGAGATAGAGAATGTTTATCAAGGTAGACAACACCAAATAATTAATTTTAAGGGTGAGAAGTCAATATTTTTTTATCAATGGATGATATTCAAGGAAATACCATGCATGATGTATTCAAAATAAAATATATCAATAAAACTCTATTCTTTCAACGTAGGTTAATTTCATTTCACTCATCAAGACTAGGACTTGATGCATAGAAAGATGTATTTTTTAACACTTCATTCATGTTTTCTCCCACCCAAAGATAGTTATACAAAATTATTAATACCTTGGGGAGGGGAGAGAAATTTATTAAACCAAGAAAAATAAAAAATCATCAAAATTCTTTCCATAACTAAACTTTGTTCATTCCTTATTAAGATACTTATTTAGTTTTCCATTGTATTGATTAATTTTCAATATAAACAAGCCATTTTGATCCTCTTTTAGTATGATCCAATTTTATAATTATTATTGAAAGATTGTTGATTTAGTTCAACATAGTATAGATTAAGATAGGGAAACTGAGTGGGATTATTGGGGGTTAAATGAAATATATAAATACGAAAGGTCTTAATTTTGAAAAATGTATTAAATTAAGTTAAAATTCAAAAATATACTACCACTTCTTTAAAATTAAATAAAGAGGAATTTAATGAAATAAAAAATGAACCATAATTCCAAATAAAATAAACATATTAAGATTTAAGCTTTTTTGGGTTGATTTCTTAATTAACTTATTAAATAAATTCAAATTTTAATGAAAGCTTTTTTTGAAATTGAGAAAGAACTTAAATTTTTATATGAGGTTTAATTAAAGATAAAAGATTAAATACAAATGACACCCCAACCATCTTAATTATAACTAATTTGATTTTATTTTTAATTAATTTTTTAAAAATAAAAATTAAATCTATTAAGATAAATCAATTATCTCTTAATATCGAAGGATAAAAAATTTCAGTAATCTCAAATCATTACATTCCTTCAATAAATATAAATCCATCAAAATCCTACAATTCCTTAATGCAAAATTAATAAGTCCTATATACCTCAATTAACACCATTTTTTTATTAATTAAAATTTAGGTTATCATTAACTAATGGTTTAAATTTAAATACATTTGAAAACATTTTGGCCAGTGAGTTAGGACACACACATAATAGGTTCATTAGGTAATTTTGACTGACATAAACGTTTGTAAAACATACAGAAAGCTAAAATTATATCCAAATTTAACACCATCAAATTTTAAGAAAAAAACTCCAAAATAATCTAAGCTTAAAAAAAATCAAGTTCACTCTTACCAAATCCTTAAAAGTAAATACCACTTAAAAAATCATTATGACATCTAATTCAAATCATATCTTTTTGCTAGTTCTACTATTTGTTCTTAAACAATCTATCAATCCATCAAATCTTATAAAGTTAAAAGTGAAATTATTCACACTTTACAACCTTTGTAAACTCCATAAAAGAAAAAAACCTTAAATGAATTGAGTCATAGAAAATAAATAGTATATGTTTAAAAATACTTTTAGTCAACATTTCATTACTTGATGAAATAATAAAGTTACATAAATTCTATCATGACTTTTTTCTTTCTTAAGAGTTTATTATTTAAAAAAATATTATGTATTTGATGCAATGATTAACACTGAAATTCAATAAAAAAAAATTTAAATATTCTTCATTTAAGTTGAAATCACCACTTTTAAAATTATACCTTTAGAATAACTTAGAGAATTTAAATCAAAGGTAAAGTTGGTAGT
Source organism: Phalaenopsis equestris (assembly GCF_001263595.1). NCBI lineage: Eukaryota > Viridiplantae > Streptophyta > Magnoliopsida > Asparagales > Orchidaceae > Phalaenopsis > Phalaenopsis equestris. Next base: position 144,002 of record NW_018221734.1, read on the forward strand.
GTGAAACCCACATGACTTAGCACACATTATATATTATATAAGGTACAAACCTTAGACCAGTTATGTTAAATTTGCTTCATGCTTAATTGATTAAGACGTTGTATTATTTTAGTTTTGATGATGTGTCTTATGAAGATGACTGTTCATGAATGAATTTGTATAGTTAGACTTAACACTTATGGTTTGTAGGTGTTCATGTCTAAAGAAGCTGCTTATCTACTGAAATTGCTTAAATGAATACTATATGCTTTCATGCGCTTGTTTAACGAAGCTAAAGCCTTACATTGACGAATAAGAAAGAAAACCCAACATATATATATGTTAGAACATTTGTGATTATGTTTGAAATATAAAATTGATCTTTCTAATATCTTTTTTATAGGAATTTTAATGTATTTTCTCTTGAATTAAAAAGTAATTGTACTTTCCATTTTAGGATTAGAAAATTAGATAAAAGGTTTATGGGTCTTAAGATAAATATGGTAAAATCAATCAAATTAAAGCTTGTGTATGCTTTGCAATGACTGGAAGACTTAGAAGATGATGATCGAAGTCCTAAAGGCCCACAATGTTTGTAGAATTGGGTTGGACTATATCTCTTTTACCCTTTTTGGGTGTGCGATAGTTATAAGCCACATCAAATTTTTCATTTTTCTTACAATTGTATAATTTTTTGTTTACTTGTTTGATGTGTTTATTTTTTTCACTTTTTAGAAAAACTTGTTTACTTCTTAGTTTTTTTTTAATATTACTTATGCATGATCTAATTTCTTAATCATTTATCTACTTAAGGAAGAAATTTTACTCCACTTAAATGAAAAAAACATAAGTAAAATAAATTAAAAAGCTCTACAGTAACTCAAGATATGCATTCACATTGCTATTAGTCCTTATTTTCATGTACTATTCTTACACTTATATATTCAACAGAAAAACTAGGATAAGACCAATGATGTGAAAGAAGTATGCAATAAATTTATGGCTTTTTTACTCATATTATTACATTTTTTATAATGTTATTAAGAATGAGAAAGGTATTTTTGTCTATTTTGTGAAAGTTACAAGTTTGATCCACTCAAAAACAAAATAAAAGAAAAATCAGAATTAAAGAGGTGAATAAGTGAGTCGGCACACTCGTGTCTCCTGCAAAGCTCACCCACACTGTGATATTGCGATTGTGCTATCGAATACTATGGTTAAAGCACTCGAGCCTACTTTTTGACACACCCTTGTACGACAAAATCAACCACACGTGCCCACACTAGCATCACTACATAGTTGCACTTAGAAGCTGAATCTTTTTTGGAAGAAAAATTCTTGCATTTTTGTGCTTCCTATATATGCATGCTTGTTGAAAAGATCTTATGGGATCTTGGGTGGAAGGAGGTTGGATTTAGAGTGACTTTTAGTGTGCGAGTGTGTGAAAGATACATTTTCATTAGGTTTTCTTCCTTGCTTGAGGTTGAAACACGAAGGGTTCTTTTCTTCCCCTTTCTTCTCTTATTTTATTCTTGTTCTTCATAGCACATTGTATGAGAGAGATATCACTTACTGCTTTGGAGAGGACAAGTTATTCTTATAAGTATTATATTTGTATTTTGCTAGAAACAAAGGCTTTCATGGACTTTTTCTCCTTATTTCTTTTAAAAATGTGTGGCTAAGTCTCTTTCGATTCTTTTTGATATATGGTTAGTACATTTATGCTATTTTTCTTGCATGTTTTCCCCAAAACATTTTTCATGCTTCTAATGATTTCAATTTGTGATGTTTACTTTTGAGATTTAGTTACTCAAAATCTGGCCAATTAAGATGTTAGAATATTTTCTTATCTATAACTTGCTACCAATCACATATTGGAACAAATATGTTCTAGTTAGGGTTTTGAAACCTTGCTAAGGATCAGAAAAATTTTCGTAAATATCATGGGGTTAAGTGAAACTTAATTAATAAGATTCTATTTTTTTTATGACTTCCACATAGGCTTAAGAAGAAAAATTTAGCCTTGGTTGACATTTATCACATAGGTGAAACACTTAAGAAAATCATGAACCACCACTATACATGAGCCTTATCTCTCATAAAGAACACTAAGTTCTTTGTGCTTTCTATCTTTTGTTTTGTGAGAACATATTTTATTTTTATTTGTTATTTAAAATTTTTAAAATTCACCTTTTAGATTTGATTATGCTAAGCTAGGTTCCAGTCTTAGTATACTAGAGATTTTTTTGTTAGAATAATTGTTAGTCGTTTCCTTATGGGATTGATATGTGAACTCTAATACTGCATATTATATGACATGTATACTGACATGATTAATTGACTTTCCTTGCAATAAATTTTTGCCCATTAATTTTTTGGCACTGTTGTAGGTGTAAAGCGTTGATAATCATTTTGATTCTAAGATAACTTTAGTTGAAAAACTTAGAATCGTGGTTAGTTGAATCCTTTGAAGCCTATCATAAAGGAGTTTATTTGGTCCTACGAGTGAACATTGTATAGGAGATAAGAGAGAATTTAAGTGGAGGGAGTTCTTAATGGCATGATAAGCCTTCTTTGAGACATGCTAGGATGATTTCTAAGCTCTCAAAGTAGCTAGACACACAGGCCTCTAATTTTTTCGCAATGAGCTGGGAGCTACATGATCTTTACGATCGATCACATCATTATGCCAAGCACCACCAATTACAGTATCTGTATTTCCACCATTATAATGTTGCACATGAAAAGTTGTATCATAGGCAATGATTACTCATTGGATAGGAGCTAGTTGTATACCCTATACCCTCATCATTCCAAATGCACGAGCACAACATGACCTTGGGTAAGGAATATGATAATGATGAGATAGAAGATAGTTGAGCACTGGGCTAATAACTGTGTGCATTTTTGTTAGGAGAATTTGTGAGTGATACATGATGAGATTGTATTTCACTTTGTCTATGGAGACTCTAATATTGTCTATATATTCTAAATATTTATAAATCTTGTGGTCATGTAACTTATCATACATCCAGTATTTCATTATGACCCTTGATTACATGTGCTTATATGCAAGTTATTCATACATAGTTTTCTATACTCCTACATACAGTAGATAAAACCTGACATTTTTACTATATTTGATTCCTTATTTTATTGTTTGTATTTTATCGGTGGATTGTTTTGTGATTTGGATAGATCAATGAATATATTTGGAGGAGGAATTGTCACTTATGTAGTGGCTTAATAGTAATTCTACTACTGTGCTCAGATTTGATTTGACATTATATGGATCACTACTAATTTAAAACGAAAGGTATAAGTTTGCTAAGATAATCTAAAATCCATATAAGGTTGGAACTGGGGTGTTCTATAATTGGCCAATACTACAATTTAATTACCCTTTTCCTTGCATAAAATTATGAAAATACTAGAGAAAATGTGCCAATAAAACTAACTAATTAATCCATAAAGTTTTAAGCCTTAATTCTTGATTCAGACAATAAAACAAACATGATTTTTATGATCACTGGGACTCACAATTAGAGATAATTAAAACAGATAACTTAGAGAGAACTAGAAAATTCAAATTCATAAAAATTGTATTGAACCAAATATAGTAATTCTCCCAAAAAAAAGAAGAAAAAGAAAATAGGCTGAGAAGAAAAAATGAAAGAAAATGTTAATAAAGTAAAAAAAAATCACTTCAAATTAAAAAAGAAGGAAAAGGAAAAAAATGAAAATTCCATGAGAGAAGAAGCTTGAAGTTGAATATAGGAAAATTTGGACTTGTATTTTCTAGCTATCTCCTCAGATTAGATGATTTAATCACATTCTGAATGAGATTTTAAAGTTTTATAAATCTTGACGAAATTATGGGATAACCTATTGCTTGAATAAGAGCTAAATGCCTAAGAATACCCTGAGTACTAAAAAGAGTGATAGTTACAAAGAATTAAGTGAACTAAATATAATTATGTTAAGCAAAAGATGATTAAAGGATCGTAAAGAAAATTATCAATTCACAAAAAAATTCTCACTATGGATGGAAATTGCACAATCTTATTACATTCTCACCCTCATTATTAAATGTAAGAGGGTAAGGATACCAATAAGATAAGGTCAACTGTGATTCATCCAAAATCTGTGCTAAGTGATTGGATTACTTGAGGGCAAGTAATAGAAAAGTTTGGGGGATTTGATGTGAATGAAATATGTGATAAATTTTTTTTTTCTGTTTTACTCTTATTATTGCATGTATTATAATGTTATTATGCATGAGAAATTTCTTTCTATATATTTTATGAATATTGCAATTTTGATGTTGTTCAAAAATGAAAAAAGATACAAATCAAAGCAAAAACAGGTGAAAAAGTGAGTCAGCACACCCAGGACACTTGCATAGCTTGCATGCGCCATGATAAGACACCCATGCTTAGAATTCAATGCACCCATGCTATCAAGATTCATGGTTAAAGTGTCTGTACCCTCTTTGCAGTACACATGTACTTGTCTAAAATCAACTTGGTGCGCATGCACCGACATCAAGTGGCAACCGTTCTCTTAGTTTAATCATTTATTAAAGGAAATTTCTTACCTTCATTGCTTTTCCCCAATATGTATTATGTTGGAACAATCTTAAAGCAACTTGGTTAGCTAGAGGCTAGAGTTAGAGATACTTATGGTGAGAGAGAGCAAGCCCTTAGAGTTTTTTTCGTTAGTTGTGGTTGAAACTTGCAAGGCTATTTTTTTTCCCTTTGTTCTTTGGTTTTCTTCTTTTTATTGAGATCATATTTTATGAGAGAGAGATAACATACTGTTGTGGACAGGACAAGCTATTCATGTATGTTTACATTTGTATTTTTCTTGCAATAATGATTTTTGCAAACTTATATTCTTTGGTTATTTATATAATGTGTGGTTAAGTCTCTTTCTTGTTTCTATGACATAGAGTTAGTGATTTTATGTGGTTTTATTTACATGTTTTTCCTAAAACTTTTTCTATGCTTTTCATGATTCAAGTTATTGCGTAAACATTCGAGATTTCAATTACTCCTGTTCTAACAAATTTTAATGTTAAAATATTTTATGATCTATAACTGCTGCTCATCACAAGGTGGAACAAATAGGTTAACAACAAAATTCTTGCAAAATTGGCATATTCTAGTTAATAATTTGCAACCTAGAAAGGGACCTAAAGTATCCCAAAAAACTTTATGGGGTTAAGCAAAACTTAACTTCATGGGTCTCTTATTTTTCTTATGTCCTAAACATAGGCTTAAGGTGAAAATTATATCTCTGGTTGATAACTATCACATAAGGGAGTCACTTAGGAAAATCATGAATCACCACAATACTCGAGACATAGAGGTATAAGCCTCATCCCTCTTGAAGAACTGTCGGCACTAAAATGTTGAAGAGTTACCCGTTGGAAACTGTTGGCCGCTGGAATCGAAATCCCATCATCCGCTTCGGAAGGACATTTAATTTACACACATATATATATATATATATATATACATATATATATATATATATACATATATATATATATATATACATATATATATATATATATA